>NW_027281768.1:85000-98029 GCF_046629955.1 Centroberyx affinis
TCCTGTTTCTAGTCACGCCTCCTTCACTTAACCCTTTCTTAATTCTCTCACTTTTCGTTTGCGTGTTAAGCCACTGTGCTCACTTCACAAATTGCAGGCGATCAGGCTCCATAATCTCATCAAAGAACGCCTTCGCTGGTGTTATTTCTGTAGCAGCCCACGGTGGTTTTCAATCACTCAGCCCTCAGGACCCAGAGCCCTGCTGGTTTTCATTCCCACCATCTATTCAGGGATTGATTTGCACCAAGGATTCCAGGTGAATGCAATTAACTAGCTGGTAGGACAGAAAACCAGCAGCACTCTGGGTCCTGAAGACCACGATTGAAGATCACTGAGCTATTATTTTTTTTGTTGTTTTTTTTTCTTTTCCCATTTGAATTACTTATAATATAAGCTCTACACGCTTTTCTAAATTCATCAAACAACTTTGAAACTGTATTTTTCCCTGAATTTGTAATGCTGTTCTGTCATCTACTATAGTATTTCATTGGGCTTTAATTAACACAGTAATTCAGTGTCCAGCAATGACATCACTGGAGGCCAAATTTGAATGCATTTATCTCAAGATAAATAATTCTGTGCTATACCACTCATAGTTTGGGATAAATATGCGATGAGATACATAATAAATCAGATTTTTGTGGTGAAGTGACCCTTTTATGGTTCATTTTGAGGAAAAAAACCCAAATAACCTTGTTGTTGAATGTAAACAAACTGAGAACTTTGAAGTGGGCTGAAGTACACACTTACAAGTACACATGAATATATACAGAAGCACACAAACGCATTATGTGCACAGACCGACACACATACACAAATACACACTGAGAAAGCCATGCTTGCACATACAAATCATTTTAAACACAGACCTGGGGGTAAATGCACTCAATATTAAACATACACAGAGTAATACACAGACACACACACACACATACACACAGGAATAACCTTGGCCAGTTAGTTTTTCCATTGCAGATGCTGCCTGTCTCACACACACACACACACACACATACACTGTGGCCTTCACACTGCATAACCCTTGCTAAACCCCACAGTGCGTTCTTCACTCATCATTCACCTCTGGAAGGTGGAAAGGTAAACAAAGATGGCCGTCCACCAATTTCACATCATAATTTTTTTCATAACTGACTCATCTTTACTACATGTCAAACATGGCTGTCATAATTCTCCTTTCCCTTTGTGTTAGTGTAGGGAGAAAGTTCTTAACTCGGTGGTAGGCAGGCAAGGACACTGTACACCAACGTCATACACAAGGTTCATTTCTTTACAGCAAAAAAATTATGAACATACAGTATATCAAAGTCTTAGATATTGCTTTTAACAAACAGTAGGGTTGCCAGATTTTCATCTTAGTAAAACCAGACACGTTTTGTCAGTAGCCTATCATTCAGCAACAATATTATACTTTATATGCCTGTTAATTAATAAATTCTATATTGAATTAATTGATAACTTTTGGAAACAGTTGGTCAATACACTCATCCTCAGGCAGAACGCTTAGTCATATCAATGCTGTGTAGCTAAATCAAAGTGAGCACAGTAAGCACTGTCAGTAAACCAACTACACAGCCAGAGTGACAATAAACAGTCACAGAAAAGAAGAAAAAAGTGTGATCAAATATGTGATTCTTCTCATGCTGATCTTAACTGAACTGAACTGTAAGTGTCTTCTTAGCTTAACGCACAGCTGACATTTTTCTGAATGACTTTATTACTAATTGATTTGTTGAAAGGTAAAATATGTATATTCACTCGAAACACTGCAGGTAGGCTACCTGATGTTACTATTAGGTGACCCAAGCACATATTTTGGCCATATTTAATAAGAGTTTAAACGCAGATTACAATGATCAAACTTCTCCCATTGATCCGGTACCATGTTGAATCATGTTTTGGTGCAAAGTGATGTCACCCCTACTCAAGTTTGATTGACACACACATACCATTTTACAGTATGGAGTTTTTAAAAGGCTATGGCCACAGTGGGATCTGAATACCATACTTTGGCAGTGACTATGCTATGATTTACCCATTGATGTATAACCTTTCATTATGTGGGGATCCAAACAGAGTAAATATAGCCTAGTCTTTACCCCTGACTCATGCAGGGACCCACCAGAGACACTACCACCACCCATTTTAGGGTACCCACCCATAGTTTAATAAACACTGTCCCACAGCATAAGGCTATCAAGAGAAAGTTTTGACTTTTTGTCTTAAACTCTCTACTTTAAAATTGAAAGGTCTGAGGTCTTGCTGCCCTTTATGTGATGTGAGCTGAGTAACATTCATATACCTATGGCCCAAAAAAACATTCAAAACCAAATAATAAATAAATTCTACACACACATGGAAATAAATGCATTTTAATAAAATCTAAAGCAATATTGTCTCTGAATCCATAGTAAGAAATTTATGGGGAAACAGTGATTATTAGAAAGTTGTGTGTTGCTGTGATGGTATGAAAAACAAACCAAAAGAAAAACAACACCCACAATGTTTCTGTTTTTCCATGGTGAGTCACATATTTTTCATTGTGTTTCTGCTTTATTAGATATGTTATGAAGTGATGATGAGAACGAGAGTTATTGACAAACGATAAAGGTCATGAGTCACTCAAATCCATGATGTTTCAAGTGAAGGTTTGTGTCTCAGTCGGCTGAGCCAAAGGCAAGGTCACTGCTTACCAGTAGTGACACTTATAGATCTGTCCTTACTCCACTTCACAAGTTGGAGTTCCCTTAGATGTTGCCTTGAAATACAATTGACCTGTCTTAGAAAAAAATATGAGCACTCTAGCCACACACACACACACACACACACACACACACAGCTGACCTATAACAAGCATGAAAATGGATGACAGTTCAACCCTTTGTTGGCTTAAGTACCTCTCTGACCTCGCAAACACAAACACAAACACATACACACATGCACATAGGCACACACAGTATGTACACACACTCGCACTCAACATGGAACAGCCATTAAGCAGGTTGGTTGTCTCCCTGAGCAATTTTTACATGTCATTGGTTTGACACAGGCTAGTGTGTGTCTTTCTGTGTGTGTGTGTGTGCGTGTGTGTGTGTGCGTGTGTGTGTGTGTGGGGGGTACTCACATCCAGCCATTGTGATTCTCAGAGGAGTATAATCCTTTGTTTAATGTAATTTCAATGTATTTTAATGCAGTTTTGTTTGGTTTGTTTTTCAAATACAATGGGAATTGCCAGACGGGCTTTTATTTTGAAATGCCGGCTCAGTAAATTGACTCACTTTCCACTGCTTTGCCACAAGTGACTTGTGGTCACCCTGTGAAAGCTAATGTAAGGACTGAATCCATATTCATGAACGGGCCATGCAGCTGCAACAGAGTACTCTTAAATGGTTACTGAATTTGTTGTAAAGCTCAATTCAAGTATCATCAAAATTGGTAAAAGCATCTGAATGGCTGAAATTTTGTGCAAAAACATCTAAAATAAACTTTTTAAAGGCCTACACAAGCAGAAATGAATGACTCAAAGTGAAATCTCTAGCCTGGTGTGTGCTAACATATGCCTCCCTATGTATGTGCAAGCATTTGTACAAAGACGAATGTGTGTGTGTGTGTGTGTGTGTGTGTGTGTGTGTGTGTGTGTGTGTGTGTGTGTGTCAACATGCCCAGGTGCGCGTGCTCTCTGTCCTGCCTGTTAGTTAGATTGATAGTCAAATTAATCTGCAGCTCCGTCCAGGTGTAAACACGGTGCCTGCTGGCCAGGATACATCTCCCTCTATTAGCAGCATAATTCAACACACCCTGCAGCGGCCTGCCCTGATCATAGCAGGGTAATTGCGGGGAGGGTGCGCTTGATTTATTGACAGCGAGGAGACGCTGGATTACAAGTTGATTTGGAGATTAATTTATTGCCCATTTTACATTCTGGGTAATTGGAATTTGTCTTTTTTTTGGACAGCGCGCACACACACACTCTCTCTCACACACACACACACACAATACACAAATATGCATATCTAGCGGTCAGCCAAAGTACAGAGTGCCTGGAGTTGCGGTATTGTTGCTTTGCTTGAGGACACTTTGGAAGTATCTGTAGCAGATGTACCAGCTATCCTATTAAATTAGGAATAAGGCCTTGTAATGAAGAATGCATTCAAGCCCCTATACATATAAACACTGTGTCCACAATTATGGCTTTCTCTATGTTCTGACTGAATGGACTGAGGACAATTTTTTCCACTCTCAAATTGACTGTCTGAAGAGAATGGTGACGTACATTCATTTTGAAGCTGTAAAATGTGAACATTCGTAATGCTTGTGAACGACATAAAACGATAATATGAATATGTCTAAAATCTAGATAAATAAATGAATTAGTAAAATAATGTTTGGATTGTATCTTTGAGAGAATATGGCCTCAAAAGGGACTTTACTTGGGGGATATGTCGCTTCATCAATTGCTTGGTCAGTTGCTTGGTCAGTTTCTGTCGTGTTTTTCAGTTGCTTCATTTCTTGCTTTGTCTTTTGCCTTTTTAATGGTTTCATTAGTTTCTCTGCCAGGCGCTTTTTCACCTTACCAGGTGCTTTTTCAGTTGCTACACTTGTTCCTTTATCGATAGCATTGTCAGTTGTTTCGTTGTTTTCCTTTTCAGTTGCATTGCCGGTTGATTTGTCAGTTGCTTCACCTGTTGCTTTGTCAGTTGTGTTGCCAGTTGCAGGTAAAGATGTCTTTGCTCACTTTAACATGGTAGTACACTCGTCACTTGTCTTGATAGATGCACACTCATGAACACACACACACACACACACACACACACACACGCATACAACCAGTGAGAGTGAGTTGCTATGTTTTATTCCCAGCTTTCTTCAAACACAAATAAAGGCGACCAACTGTACCTCTTCTTAGAAATGTTACAAAATAGCAAAGGCCAGACGCAAGCATTTCACACACACATGCAAGTGTGTGTGTGTGTGTGTGTGTGTGTGTGTGTGTTAGTAAACCTATGCTTGATGAGGAGACTTGCTCAGTGCTGATAGCAAAGGGTTGTGAAGGTCAACCATCCACATTAGACACAGAATGGCAGCCACAAATCTCTTCCTTCACCTTTCAAATCTCTTCTTTCACCTCATCCATTTCCAGCAGGACAGGATGCAACTTTACTGCAGTGGTTTGACTAGCATTAAATTGTCAAGTCAGGTCAAATTTATTTGTGCCGCATTGTTTGCCAAAACAGGTTTGTCACAAAGTGCTGCGCGGAGCAGCAAAGGACATACATAGAGAAAGATAACGTGTCATCAGAGTTAATTTCTATATAATAATGACTGAATCCCCCATGTGGTATTTTTAACTCCTTCACCCACCTGTATGAGGGGCCGTATAGGACATAATCCAAAATTTGGCTTGCCCATAAAACTACTGTACCTCTCACATACATGTATTGTGAGATCCTCTCATTTAACCTACTGAAACACTCACACACACACTTTCCTGAAAACCTCTCACATCCCCTACTAAAGGGAATGTGTGTGAGGTTAAATTTCAGTGGTGTGTTTAAGAGGTTAAATTTCAGTAGTATGTGTGAGGTAGATTTTCAGTAGTTTATGTGTGAGCATTTCATATGAGCATATCATATTTCAGTGTTTATGAGAATATTTCAATGGTGAATGTGAAAGGTCTTACTAGTGTGTGTGTGTAAACATTTTCAATTTCAATAGTACATATATGAGAGTGGTTTAGTAGGGAATGTGAGAGGTTTTCAGTAAAGTGTGTGTGAGTACAGTAGGATTCACAATACATATATGTGAGAGGTAAAGTAGTTTTATGTGCAAGCCAAAGTTTGGATTATGTCCCAAACGGCACCTCATATATATCTGACTGTATTTTAGCTTCTTGCAATGATTATTTCAGCCAACCAGTCAGAACGACGTGTTCCAACAATGTAGGAAAAATGAAATTGGAACCCATTCCCATTTTTGTTATGATGCTTTGAAGAAACTTTTCAGACATATGGACTGGCAACGGTAAAAGCCTAACAGCCTAGAGAGCATTCTTCACTGTGATTATGTGTAATATGGTGATGCATCTTGTTCCTTGATGTACTGTTGCACCCTCCGCTATTACTGCCTGTCCTCATCCCCGCTAACTATCCATACTGGCACGCCCAGCCTATGGAGATCCAGTGAGAGTGCTGTGCATGCAAACACACAGCTCAATAATTCATATGCAACATACTGGAGTGTCCACCGCCATACACAGCTTTGATGGCCCGTGAGAAAATACTCGTTATCTCTAAAGACACAACTTCTCAGAAATCGCGGACACTTCGTCGGGTTTCTCGCTTGAAGTTTTTGACAGGACAAAGTTACGCCGCGTCTCAGTAGTGAACGGGACAATCAGGACGGCTCTGTACGGACAAATTATCCACTCAGCCTGCTGCCAAATCACAGAAAGCGGAGAGAGAAGGGTAAAATGAGGGAGAAATGCCGAAAACATAAGAGTGTTGGCAGGCAAATTGATGAATGGATTTCAAACCACTTTGATTTCCAAACGCTGACTGAAGTTTCTCCCGTTTAAAGCCAAGTTCCACCCGCAGATACTCGTACACTTTCATCTGTGGTGCTCAACGCGCTGCAGCAGTTATTTTGTGTTGACGCATTGTGATTTACTTTTTTTTTTGGTGAAGACACTTTCCCTCAACCTGCCTCGTCTACTTCTGCTAGTTTGTGGTTTCTTACGTTTCCCCACAATGCCTTTCAACAACCTTCAGAGAACGAGCGTGAACTTGTTCCAATTAGCTGAGGGGTTGGACATGACCGGAGTAAAGTTAGCTTGATATTGGATATTTCCACCTTAAATAACTTGTGTAGAAAGCAAGTAAAAAACAAAAAAAAGTTGTTTCAATACTTGAGAGATTGTTTTTCTTATGCAACCTTCAGGTCTTGTTGGAAATGAGCTATTGAAATTTGAAGGTGTGTTAAAGTGATTTAGTGAGGATTTCTCATTTAAATGTGCATAATTGTTCCCATCCTGATAACAAGATACATGGCAGTGTAAAGCACATTAAATACTGTAGTGTCTGTTACTTCGGGGACATAACGTTCTTTACTAACTGACGCATTTAAATGCTCCATACATAGCTGGAGAGGATCACACACACACACACACACACACTTTCCATCCATAAGCAGTGCACAGCATGCGCTAAATATGTCTGACACAGCATTTGCATTAGGGTCTAATTGAATCATCATGTTTACAGTGAGAAATGCATAATACATTATTCTTTACATAGCTGCTGTTTTCACCATTTAGTGTTTGGCTTCTGATTTCAGGGTTAGACAGACGGAGAGAGAGAAAGAGAGGGGGAGAGAGAGAGAGAGGGAGAGAGACAGCAGAGGGACTGCAGTTCCGCTCAATTCACTTCAGTGTGGTTTACTGGCATGAACGTAATATTGTCAAAGCAACAAGATAGAAGATCAACTGTTTTACATGAAATCCCTTGTATCAGTGTAAGTGTGTGTGTGTGTGTGTGTGTGTGTGTGTGTGTTTTGCTGTGCGTTCAGTTCTTCCATCACACACTGAGGATCAGAAATCTACAGGGAAGTTATCAGTGTGTTATTCAATGTGAATGAGTTATTCCAATGAAAAAATAAATAAATAAATAAAGGGGCAATAAGTCCTGTATCACAAAATGACCAGAAATACTTTGCTCAGAGAGAGAAAAAGTAAATTGAACTAACAGAGGAGAAGTTGGATTCATGAGGAAGAGAAAGAGAGGGATGGATGGCTTTTCAGGCCTCTAGTTCATTGACTGAAAAAACTTCCCATGTCCCCTTTAACACACACACACACACACACACACACACACTGTATATATACACACTGTTTATACACACACAGCATTGATGGGGTAAGTGGTTGAGATCCACTTAGATGAGGGGTTATGGTTAGGGGACATTCAGTGTGTGTGTGTGTGTGTGTGTGTGTGTGTGTGTGTGTGTGTGTGTGTGTGTGAGAGAGAGATAGAGAGAGAGAGAGATCGATGTGGCCTTTTGTGTGTTGGTCCAGCTGGAGGTGAACTTGGGGAGGACACACACTGGGTGCCCCCCCACCCCCACCTCACCCCACACACACACGCATACACACACATATACACACAATTGCAATCACCTTTAACTGATCCTGAAGCCTAAAGAAAGCCTGAACAGAGTCAGTAAGCGCGCATCGCATCGTACATGTACCGAAACTTTCAAGGTTTTGCCTGAAAACACACACACACACACACACACACTCATAACAACAGATTTCACTGATTTTTTTTTTTTCTCTCTCTGTGGTCAATCTGCTCGTACGAGACGATTCGGCAAGGACGGAGTTTCACATACGAATCAATACAGCTGAGATTATCCCGCTGATTTCAGGAGCTCCAACCTCCCGGCATAACTCCAATCAAAACGTCCAAGACTCACCTCACTGTAAACCGAGTCAGGCCTTGTTGTCGGGACCCTGCAGATGTCAGGGTCGTGCATATGAAACGTGTTCGATATGATCTGGGGGGGGGGGGGGCGCGGGCTCGGTCTCAGATCTGTAATCCCCTCCTGCTGCCAGGTAATCCTTTGCTGATCTTCGGTCCGGGCCGAGGACTCCGATCGAGGCTCCAGGTCCCGATCGCTGAGGGGGCGCGGAGCGATTGTTGACGGGCCAATCTCATTGAAATCAGCATGATAATCCTCCAGCCTGAGGCCAAAACACAAAGACGGGTTCTAAAGACCGTGGAGATAGTATTTAACGACAACTGCTGTGAAGATTGACCACTTCAACAAAAATCAATGTAGATGAAATAGGTTTTAAAAAAAAAAAAAGCTGTTGGTCATAAATGTTTTTCTTATGAAATGATATTTTAGTCGTGTGTGAGTGTGTGTCTGTTATGGGTTGCGCAACCAGTAATTTCTACTGAATAGCAATTCCTTCAGTGTAGTCAATGGAACATCGAGTTGTCACCGGGGCTGTAATTTCACCAAAATACCCACATCAGCCTCCAAAAAACATCCAATCCAATAGTTTCAGCGTGAAAACAGCCCTGTAACAATGGGTCAAATGTAGTGAAATCAATGTAAACACTTTGAACGCGGCGGCGGAGAAGTTTCGCAGAATCGGGCCCAGGGAGGAGTGGATGATGTCACCGCCGTCGTCGAAGTTAATTATCCCAAATTTGACGTGATTAGCGCGGTGTGTCGCCGCTGGATAAACAAATCCCACTCAGGAAAAAAGCCATCGACGTTTGTTCGGATGCGTCCAGCCTAATGCCGGAATATGAACGGCTGGCGGTGCTCCTGTAGAGAAAAATAACTTTGATTGTCCAGATAAATCTATTCCTCGCAGTTTAAAAACAACCGATTTCTTTTCGCCGCTTTTTAGGAATGCAGGAACGTGTCTGGTCTTTCAGGAACTCGTCACACTCTATAAGTGTCTTTCTCGAACATCGTGTAGACATTTCCCCAACTGTGTGTGTGTGTGTGTCGTCTCTGCAGGAACTCGACGTACTGCATGAAGGTGTCCATGTCGATGACGGTGGAGGAGAGCGACGAGGGGAGGTGCTTCAGCAGCAGGATCCGCCACCTGGAGAAAGCCGAGATCACCCGCAGCAAAATGATCACCTGTCCGGACATAGAAGACTACATGGCCCCGTACAAGCAGCCGCAGATGGCCTGGTATAAGGTATGACACACACACACACACACACACACACAGTAGAGGAAAATCATATTACATATCTTTAGCATTGTAGTTGTGACTCGGTGGGTGCGCTTGTCTCAGGAGTGTGAGCGGGTGGAGTGGCGGAGCTCGGTCATCGTGAACACCACCCACATCTGGATCCCCGACGTGGAGGAGACGGACGGGGGGAACTACACCTGCGAGCTGCAGTACGGGTCCAGGCTGGTGCGGAGGACCACGCAGCTCAAAGTCACAGGTGGGAGACAGAGGAGGGACGGACGGATGAAGGGATGGATGGATGGTTACATAAAGAAAACATATAGGATGTCACATCAGAATGTGTTTGGAGTTTTGAAATATGGAAAATGGCCAAAAAGTGTGACTTTATGCTTTAAATGAATGTCTTTTTTTTTTTTTTAGGAGTATGTGGATGGATGGATGGATGGATGGATGGATGGATTGATGGATGGATGGATGGATGGATGGAGGAATGAATGGATATGGAAGGATAGATGGATGGATGGAGGGATGGGTAGGTGGATGGATGGATGGATGGATGGATGGATGGATGGATGGATGGATGGATGGATATGGAAGGATAGATGGATGGATGGAGGGATGGGTAGGTGGATGGATGGATGGATGGATGGATGGATGGATGGATGGATATGGAAGGATAGATGGATGGATATGGAAGGATAGATGGATGGATATGGAAGGATAGATGGATAGATGGAGGGATGGGTAGGTGGATGGATGGATGGATGGATGGATGGATGGATGGATGGATGGAGAGATGGATGGATGGATAGATGGATGGAGGGATGGATGGATATGGAAGGATAGATGGATGGATGGATAGATGGATGGATACATGGAGGGATGGATGGATGGATATGGAAGGATAGATGGATGGATGGATGGATGGAAGAATGAATGGATATGGAAGGATAGATGGATGGATGGAGGGATGGGTAGGTGGATGGATGGAGGGATGGATATGGATGATGGATGGATGGATGGATGGATGGATATGGAAGGATAGATGGATGGATATGGAAGGATAGATGGATGGATATGGAAGGATAGATGGATGGATGGAGGGATGGATGGATGGATGGATGGAGAGATGGATGGAGGGATGGATGGATGGATGGATAGATGGATGGAGGGACGGATGGATATGGAAGGATAGATGGATGGATGGATGGATGGATATATGGAGGGATGGATGGATGATATGGAAGGATAGATGGATGGATGGATGGAAGAATGAATGGATATGGAAGGATAGATGGATGGATGGAGGGATGGGTAGGTGGATGGATGGAGGGATGGATATGGATGGATGGATGGATGGATGGATGGATGGATGGATGGATGGATATGGAAGGATAGATGGATGGATATGGAAGGATAGATGGATGGATATGGAAGGATAGATGGAGGGATGGATGGATGGATATGGAAGGATAGATTGATGGATGGATGGATGGGATATGATCACTGACTGACTACTATGAACAATTCTAGCATAAAAGCAAAACAATCCCATCAATAACATATTAGCTATAGCTTTGTATTGCTACATTGACACATAGAATGATATTTCTGTAAACATGGGAAATGGGTTGGGTGACTGAGCGTTGTGTCAGGCAAACACCTATACATGCAAGGTGTGTTTATTGATTGTTATTGTGTTATTGGTGTATTGGTATATGTACCACTCAGAATGGCTTTGTGTTAACTGACCTTGCCCTCTAAGACATTGAGTGGACCTTAAACAGGAATATGTTTCCTGCCTGCTTTCAGTATTGGATCTGTCATCGACTCCACAGCATCCATTACTGTGACAGATGCCTCGGCTCAGCGATATATCATTCATCATTACTACAGCATAGTCTTAAAGTTTCATTCCATGCCCTCTTTAAAGGAAAGATTCACCCTAAAACACATTAAAGGAATAGTTCACCCAAAACTGAAAATTCTGTCATCATCTCCTCCCCCTCATGCCAGTTGAAACACAGGTGAAGTTTTCATTTTTGGGTGAACTATTCCTTTAACAGTGTTGGAGGACAGCTACTGGTGATGTACCTTTACCTGGGACCATTTTGTTGTTTGGTGGTATTTTTTATTATTTTTGTGGCCAAACATAAATCACATGACATCACATCGGATATTTCCAGCAGCTACAAGACACAGTCACTTTTTCTTAACTGGAAAAAAACTGCTCTTAATGCTATTTAGAGTGAGAGAGAGGGTTTACATACCATCTATTGTGTGTGTGTGTGTGTGTGTGTGTGTGTGTAAGCATATGCCTGTATGAGTGTGTGCAGCGTGTGTTCTGTTGCTGTGGCGCGTGCAATATGCATGTTGCCTGTCTGTGAGCAGTGACAACATACTTACCATGCATATCCGCTGTGACACATTCTCACACACACACACACACACACACACACACACACTCATAAACATGCCCCCCTGCCTTTCATATACACATACTTTTTTTTTTTTGTACACGCCGGCACAAATGCTTGCACACACACACACACACACAGAGGAAAACACACCGACTCTGAGTGATTTCCCAATGATGATGTGATGTGCCACGATAAGCAGCGAGGAGTGAAAGAGGATCCGGCTGGAACAATATCCGTCCTCTCAGAGCACGCCGCCTTGCACTTTGCGCTCCATATCGCTTACTCCCCCCCCCCCCCCCCCCCCCCAAACCCCCGGAAAACAAAGTCAGCGGCTTCTTCACCTCCCACTTTTGTTTTCCAGTTCAGACGTAAAAGCCAACCTCTTGTGTGTGTGTGTGTGTGTGTGTGTGTGGTTTTTGTCTTTCAGAGTTGATAGAGTTGTCACTTCACTTCTCTGCCCCCCTTCGCCTCTCCCTCCCCGTGTGTGTGGCTGAGCAAGGGGGATAACAGTGGAAGAGTGAAATCAGAGCCGTTCTTTCTTCCACAGCCTCTCATTGTGTCTGACTATTAGAAAAGGAAATAGTTGGTTTCCACTGATCCGGTGTCACGTCAACAGTGCGGAGACTTCTCCCGGGTCCTGTTTGAGTAACGCTGTAACACAGAGGGAGCAAGAGCTCAAAGGGCTGGAGGAGGGGTTACATCACGCCGGTTGCTAGGCGACGCAAGCGGTCTTAATTAGCTGACCCGAAGTAGCAGAAGGGATTACGCTGTTGGGAATAAAAAAAAAAACGGATGAGAAAACCATTCCCGAAAACCATTCCGAAAAACAATTAAACGGAAGTAAATAACCGAAAAAAAAGGTGGAGGCACATTCAAAAC
>NW_027281769.1:0-97120 GCF_046629955.1 Centroberyx affinis
TTAAATCCAAAATCAGTATCACAAATAATAACTTACACTCTCCAGCTCTGACAGAAGATTTATTTAAGATCAAAGACACAAAGAAAATTCTTTCTAAAGTATATAAACTCCTGCTAAACATAGACACAACAGTATCACTTCCAATCAAAAAATGGGAAAAAGACCTATCGATCCGTCCCAATGCTGAGTTCTGGACACAAATCTGTCATAACACTTTCACAATGACCAAAAATATTGACATAACTGATACAATACAAGGTACTGATACAATACAAGGTAATCCATAGAGCTCACCTCACCCAACACAAAATATACAAAATGGGACTCATAGACTCAGACACATGTTCATTTTGCACACTCAGTACACCAGACAACTACTTCCATGCCATGTGGCTCTGCCCACCTATACATAGCTTCTGGGAAAGGGTCACCAACAAAATGTCCAACCTCTTGGGATGCAGCTTTCCATTATCCCGCTCCCTCTGTTTACTTGGGGACCTGTCAGTAATTTATCCAGCACTCAACAACACCAGACCCATACTTATTGCTTTAGCCACTGCCAAGAAGACCATACTTATGAACTGCAAAACTAGACATAAACTCAACACAACACATTGGCTAAACCTGCTTACAGAACACATCTCAATGGAAAAGCTCTCAGCCTCTCTCCAAGACCAAATTCCACTCTTTGAAGCAACCTGGACCCCTCTTCTTCTTAAAGCATTAAACTTGCAAACAGCTTTGCCTGTGAACTAGTGCCCTCAACTCTACTCAACTAACCAATTTGGCCAAAACCCAACATCTGGTAAATGTCATAATGTTAACGTCCACACTACGTGAAATTCTAACATCATTCAACGTTGATATTTTGTTGGTTTTAAGTCGTGGTGTTAAGTAACCAAAATCCAACGTCTTCCAAACGTCTCATGCCAACATCATATTGACGTAGAATACCGACATTTAGCCGTGAGGTATGGTTGCCAAAACCCAACGTCTGCTAAACATCATAATGTTAATGTCCACACTGTGAAATTCTAACAGCATTAAACATTGATATTTTGTTGGTTTTTAGTCGTGGTGTTAAGTAACCAAAATCCAAC
The DNA here is from genome assembly GCF_046629955.1 of Centroberyx affinis. Lineage (NCBI taxonomy): Eukaryota > Metazoa > Chordata > Actinopteri > Beryciformes > Berycidae > Centroberyx > Centroberyx affinis. Next base: position 1,101 of record NW_027281769.1, read on the forward strand.
GTCTTCCAAATGCCTCAAGCCAACGTCATACTGACGTAGAATACCGACATTTAGCCGTGAGGTATGATGGCCAAAACTCAACATCTGCTAAACGTCATAATGTTAATGTCCACACAACTTGAAATTCTAACATCATTCCCAGCTAGCCAGGTGGACTCGGCCTGATTCTGGCTAGGATTCGGCACACTCGGCATAGCATCAGACTCGGGTGATGTTACCTGGGCCAGATATGGGCCAGACCCGGTACAATCGGATTCAGAGGTAGACATCCCTGCAAACAAGCCCCTGCGGGGTCCGTGCGGGCTTTTTGTGGGCACTGTGGGCTGGGGCCAACCAGTGGTGTAGTGCAGGGTATATGCAGGTATAAGGCGTATACCTACTTATTTTTCAGTCAGCATTGCATATACCCACTTCTAAATCCCCTCTGATGTGCATCATTACCTCTGCCAAGGAAGTTATGTTTTCAGTGCCGTTTGTTTTGCTGTTAGCAGGATTACAGAAAAACTACTGGCCCGATTTTCATGAAACGTCATGGAAGGGTGTAGCATGGGCCAAGGAAGAACCTATTAAATTTTGGAGCGGATCCGGATCCGACTCACAAACAAGCAATAATAGCACGAACCCTGGCGGAGGTCTGCACTCTCCGAGTGCCCTTTTAGTTCAGTAGTGTGCTTTTTTTCCTAGGATGGCGAAGGCATGACCTGCCCTATTCTGCCTCTGATTGGCTAGTACTCGTTGCCTTCGTTGGTTGGGTTGGTTAGGTTTAGGGTGTTGGTTTACCTCAAATAATAATGCAACAAACACTCAGGGGCGAATTCACAAAGAATGGATTGCAGCCGCTAATAGCACCATGAATTGCGTATCATTTGCAACCGCTATTTGCTCCGTCTCAAGGACTGATTCACAAAAGATATTGCGCTAATGATATGCCAGTGCAAACACGGCCATAACATGTTGCAACTGAGTGCAATTTGCCCCTGTTTTGCGTCTGATTGCAATTATCAATGTGGCAAAGTATAAATGTTGCCTTTGCGCCAAGAACACAGTAGGCAGGACAATGGCAGAGAGAAAGAGAAAAATTTTTAGACCGCAAGACGTGGTGCAGAGGCATTCCTCAAAACTTCAGGCAAGAAATTTAACCGGGACAGCGAGAAACCATATTTGGGATTTAATATCCCAGTCTGTCAGTGCTGTTGGTGTTTCCAAACGCACACCTGGAGGAGGGAATTGACACAGGTGAATGTCTTTTACAGGACTGTGAAGGCATGTTTATTATTATTATTATTGTTATTAGAGGGAAGTAGTAATAACTATAGTGCAATTATAGTGTTATAGTATATAACTATAGTGCAATATAGAGGGAAGAAATAATTTGTTTATTCGTTTATATAATAACTTTATTTTTGATTCATTTTTTTCTCATGTATTTTCAAAAATTGCATGTAGGGGAGCTTTATTCATTTATTTTTTCATGACACAATTGCATCCTGTCACTGCATCCTTTGTTTGTCATTGCATCTCACTGCATCCCAAAATAAATGAGTTTGAGCAGAGCTGTCCATGGTGCTGAATCTTTAGGCCAAAATAAGGCCCACTGTGCTGACTAGTGAGATAAGTGAAAATATTTTCAGAGTGAGAAATTGAGTTGTATTGATTGTTTAGTTGTACTGATTTATTTGCTTTTGTTTGTGAAGCAATCTGTGTTAAAGTTCTATAGTAATAATAATAATAATAATGTCAAAATATTATTTACAGATTGTATAGACGATTTTATTTTTTAGGTCACACAAAGGTGGAATTGTTGCAGAGACATTTGCAAGGTCAATTCAATTCAATTCTCAGTTAAATGAACACGTGATATTCTCCTTCGAAATATCCGCTCACGAGCACGCCTGGCATTACGATGCCTTCGCCTGGCTACAATCACTGCTGCCATGATCACTGGAAAGTCTGGGCGTGACACCCCTTATAAATGCGCTTCAGTTACCACCAACTCTCTGAAGACGCTAATAATTTCACTGTAACTGCGTGTGGCAATTAGCGCCGATCTTTGTGAATTGGACTGTTTTTGCAATGAGGCTCATTTGCATAGAAAGGGGCCAATTTTGTGACAAATGTATGCATATTACCTAATTTAACTACGTGCAAATAGCACAGGAGCACCGAGACGCTATTTGCGTGGCAGCGCAGTTAGCGGTGCATTTCACCCTTTGCGAGTGCTTTGTGAATTACACGGTTTCTTTTTGTCTTATTTGCACAGGTTTAGCATCAGCAAAAGCCACGCAATCCTTTTGTGAATTCGCCCATCAGTAATCTGTTACCAGCACCTGGGCAATCTTTGCTTCCCTAAAGGAGAGACAGGTTAGATCTTAAATTTTTGTATGCAAATGTTTTATTAAAGGTTGAAGCTTTAGCATCGAAAACCCAACTTATTCTCCATTATTTGTAACAATCAGATTCTGCTAAAAAGGAACATGGCCAATGTCACAGACCAGTCCCTTTATGTGTCAACACCCAAAGTTTGCTCAGAGTCCTGTTTACAGGGCTGTGAACAAAGGTATCGTATCTTAAGTTAATATCCATTCTAATGAACACTGGGACTAGGGCCACGTCCAGCCTCTTCTTTTCTCGAGCCAGCCCAGCTCTCTGAGAAGTTAAGCGTCTTTGCAGACTACGAACAGTGAGTAAGTAATAATGGTTTTAGCACACGTTTAAATATCTATTTAACATGGGCTGAAGGTGCTTAAACATGTGAATATGTGTTTTCCTGTCTGCCAGTATCCACGTCCATCCAATTTTTTGGAGCCAGCCTTCTAAAACAGATACTGAAAGGTAATTAAGCAACAATAATTTCAGGCAGCCAAGTTGTTCTTTTCCTCTTTCTGCCTTCAGTTGTGGCCTAGATATGTCACATCAGAAGTTTAAATATCTATTTAGCATGGGCTGAGGGTGCTTAAACATGTGAATATGTGTTTTCCTGTCTGTCAGCATCCACGTCCATCCTCCTCTTTTCTCAAGCCAGCCCAGCTCTCTGAGAGTTCAAGCGTCTTTGCAGATACCGAAAGGTGAGCAAACAACAACAATTTTAGCACACGTTTAAATATCTATTTAACATGGGCTGAAGGTGCTTAAACATGTGAATATGTGTTTTCCTGTCTGCCAGTATCCACGTCCATCCAATTTTTTGGAGCCAGCCTTCTAAAACAGATACTGAAAGGTAATTAAGCAACAATAATTTCAGGCAGCCAAGTTGTTCTTTTCCTCTTTCTGCCTTCAGTTGTGGCCTAGATATGTCACATCAGAAGTTTAAATATCTATTTAACATGGAATGGGGATGCTTAAACATGTGAATGTGTTTTCCTGTGTTGCAATGTGCTGCATATGTTACAATAAAAGGTTATTTTGATAACCCATTGTATGTCTTTGTCATTTATCCAATAAAACCGCCAAATATTTGTGGATTCCAGTTTCACTAAGATTTTAAAGTTTGTTAACTTTTCTCTGCTCATGTCTTAAAATTAATACTTTGAGTCTGTCTGACATTGGATCTTGACATCTGTCCAACCTTGGTATGACATCGTCCAACTTTCTCACGATGTTGATTTTTCATTAACAACAAAAACGTGGTTCTGTTAAAAGTTTGATGTCATGCCAACAAAATCCATACTAACCAAATTTCAACAAAATCCATACTAACCAAATTTCAACATCTTTCTTTAAAGTTGGAATTTGACAGCTAATGTTGGATTTTGACGGATATCCAATATTAATTTCCAACCAAAATTCAACGTCTGTCCAATGTTGGAGGTTGATGTCAAGCCAACGTTGGGTTTTGACGTCAACCCAATTTTAATTTCCATTCAAAAGTTAACGTCTGTCCAACGTCTTTCTGACGTTAAATTGACATCCAGTGCCAGCTGGGTTGGTGGAGGTCTGCGCTCTCCGAGTGCCCTTCTAGTTAGGTTTGTTACAATTGATAATTGATCTGATGTGTGTATAAATTAAGAGGAATTAAGGGGAAAGCGTTTTTGCCCTTGTGAATAGATTCTGAGGGGGTACTTTTAACAGTTACTGAATGTACACTGACTGGCCAGAAAAATAGAAACCCCTAGATGCCCATGTATATGCAAATGGTTTGTCGAGATCGGTGTGGAAGAACTTGACTGGCCTGCACAGAGCACTGACCTCAACCACATCGAATACCTTTGGGGTGAATTGGAATGCCAACTGCGAGCTGGGCCTAATTGCCCAACATCAGTGCCCGACCTCACTAATGCTCTTGTGTCTGAATGGAAGCTAACGCCCACAGCAATGTTCCAACATCTAGTGGAAAACCTTCTCAGAAGACTGGAGGCTACTATAGCAGCAAAGGGGGGACCAACTCCTTATTAATGTCCATGATTTTGGAATGAGATGTTCGATGAACAAGGTTCACATACTTTTGGCCATGTAGTGTACAACATGCAGGATCATAACATTAGAAATGATGATTGATATAAAAACTATGTTGTGAGCTATGGAGATGGTATTGTTTTCCATTATCAAAATCATTGGAATAATCTCAAGCCTAGGTGCCTACTCCATAGGGCCAATGGGGTTCTGGCCTACACACTTTTAATTCTGTGGGGGCAAGAATGTCTTTTTGCCCCCACATATTTGTGTGATTTTTTTGGCCACAACTAACAATATACTTTTATAAATAACACAAGCACTTAAAAAGAAACATACAATAAATCAATTACACCCCCGCAGCTTAATACAATACCACCTGCTTGAAGAGAGCCTGGACCTCCTAAACGTTCCCACTTCCCAGGCTTTTGAGCCACCTAACAGCAGTCACAAAGTGTCTGTGTACAAACACTAATGGTAGGTAGCCTATAGGCAATGCCTTGTGTTACTGTCTTAGCCGGTTAACTAATGTGATTATTCTCTGTGCCTTTTTTTTCCCCTTTCATATACCTTCACATACCTTCCTATAATTAAATTTTCACTCTGATTGAGTACCTATTACTTACCTAATCCCTTCTTGTGACATTTGGGTGTGTGCTAGCTAACATATTGTTTGCTGGTAGCATGTTGCTCTGGCCATTTGTTAGTATCGCGGTTCTGGTATATTGAGTCTTTAGAATGTCAACATGTTGGCTTATTAGCTGTTGGTTGTCTATGTGTGTTTTGACATTAAAATTTGTTTATTTACAATTAACAACATTTGTAGTTTGGTATGGCATGCTAGTTTGACATTTTTTAGTGATAGTTTTGGGCCAGAACACTGTTAATCACGTAGTACTCGTGTGAGGGCAGTGAGACTACATTCTCATGAAATTCATCAACAGAGTGGGGAGAAGTAAGGGAGAACTGGGCTGAAAGTAACACTTTACAAGTGTTTTGTTTGTAAATATAGATAGGACAGTAAATTTGCATGCAATAAAATTAGTCTACATCTTTTTTCATTTGTTGTTTATGTTTTTGCATTGCAAGGTTATTACATTGAAATAAAGAATTTGATACATACTGGAGACTTTCTTGTGCTATGCAATAGAAGGTGATATTAAAATGTTACGTTTAATGTTACAACGTAAACCCATTGTCCTCATATGAGGACATAATTTTTTTTCACAAACTACTTACTGTTCAAACACATTGCTTAGTTTCCATAGTGGTACTAGTTCCAAATATTAAGGGGAAATTAAAAATGCACACAAAATCAAAGTAGGGGCCTCCACTAAGACATGAGAAATATGGAAATATAATATGTATTTCATGATTAAGACAGGAGTTACATATCATATGACAGATATGGTAGCAGTTGCTCTGGCCGCTTAAGGCTGCTGAATTGATTTATTTTTTTTTTTAGCATTTTTGCATTATTGGACTGTCATAGTAGAGAGAGACAGGAAAGAGAGAGGGGATGGCATGCAGCAAAGGGCACAGGACAGATTAGAACCCATGCCGCCATGATTAGGACTTAACCTGCGCTCTACCAGTTGAGCCACCAAGACCCCCAGCTAAATTGATTCTTTAGAATGTCGTTATGTTAGCTGGTTAGCTTTTGGTTGTCTGTTGCATGCTATCAGACATATTGTTCACTAGTAGCATGGTTGCTCTGGCTGAAGAGAAAGGATATCAGCTGGGTTCCAAAATCTAATGACTAAGACTATGCAATATGAAAATAGATGAATATTGCAGTAGTATCTGTATATTCATGTAATATATATGTATTGGTAAATAACAAAAGCAGTGTCCACTGTAGTTCAAACCATGACCCTGGCTTTTCTCCGTTTCTTCAGGTCACTCAAAACGTGGTCAATACAAGAAATAAAATATTGAGGGGGACAAGCTGTGACCCATGTGTAGATAGCAAGGCAGCTATATCTGTGGCTTCAGATATGATCACTTTGGGGAAATAGCTATAGTTTTTCAGCTGAGGAATGGTTTAATCACATTTTTCATATGATAGGGCAACTATTAGAAGGCGGGTGGAGTGGGGGAAATGTCTCAAGGACAAAGGCATGATGCATGCTTTGCAGTGCAGTGACTGCACATAGAACATATCTCCCGGATATCTTTTATTGCTTTTATATTTGCTCCTGTCCTTGGATTCTTCATGAATTGGAATTTGTTTCCTTGAAGTGCATTTGTCCCTGCACACAGAAAAATAAGCACATTTAGAGGCCAGATAATATGCTTACCTCTAAAGCCTTTTCAGGAAGACCAAGGCTGTTAATGGTTTGCCACAAAAATCATTTTCTTTACAAATGTTATGTTGCTGGGTGTCTGAAACAGACTAATCTGCCTTCTTAGTTAAAAGTCCAACCTTCAAGTTTCCATTCCAAAAGGTACCAATAAGGCTTTTTATTTGCCATATCATTGCATATTTACTGGTTACATAGGTTATGAAATGTGCTACCTTAAGATTTTATATAATCTTTTCCAACCTTTTTCCTGTCATTCTTTGACCTGTATTTTTCCCAAAAGGAATAACTTAACAATAGGAAGGTTTTTGTATGTTTTTTTTTTTTTTTCAAACTAAGCTGCTAGCAGATTACTTGACATGGCACCCAGTATATTCTGGAACCATTAGAGCATAGCCTGTGTGCTACTGCCAGGGTTGTCGAGTTATTTCCCTCTGTAGTCCCATTCATAGCTTGTGTCAGACCACTCCCTATGACAGTAATGGTCTTTTAAAAGCTTGGCAGAGGAGAATTCCCTGTGCTGTCTGACAATGTGGTAGAGCAGCAATGGGCAGAGCCCCCCTTATCCCAGGCCTGCTCTCTCCACCCCTCCCTCTCACAGGAGCACTACCTCAGCTATGCAGACATAGAGTGTATCCTGATTCCTGCAGATAATATGCTGCACAAAAGCAAGGGGTTTCTGGGTGCAGCTCCCTAGGATCCAATGTGAGCAGTTGAGAATTATTCTCCTTTTTCTTTTCTTCTGCTCTGCGTGCCAATCCCCAAGACAGAGAGGACATGCGAAATAGCATGAAGAGAGAAGCCACAAACCCCCTGTTTAAATCAGGGGAATTAATTAAGTCTTGTCATTTGGCTTTTTCAATAGCTGGAGGATGAAATTATGGGCTTGATATTTTACAGACTTGGATGTAGCTGCAGAGATTATCGAAGTGTTATTCAAAATTGCACCCTGAACTCTATATTATCATTGAATTTGCATATAAAAATATTGTAGAAATTTGACTTCATTCAGTTGTAATGAACTGGATGAGATCTTAATTGATTTGTCTTTTGACTACTGGGAACATAATTAGTTTTATTCAAAGAATACATAAACAATGCACCATATCTGTCAGTTGCAATGAATTATTAATTTTGTCACAGGAAGTAACTAAGAGCACCCACATTTAGGTTAGAGGATTAACAAGTAACATTTAATTTACTACACTCTTACTTCAGAACACAAAGTACATGCCTTGGTGTTTAAACTGTAATTGTTAGTGCTTTATACATGGCTTTCTGGGTACAGACTCAGGGGAAAGTTTGACCCCTCGACAGTTTCCCACAAGGTTAGCGTGCCCTCCCCACCATGTTCATCCAATAGCCCCATACATCAACAGTGACAGCGTGAAAATTAATGCCACCGAGATCCAGAACTCACTGATGTCACTGATGGAATCTTGCTCTCTGGCCAGACTCATCAGAAATTGTCTGTTAAACAGAGTCCCCATCAAAGAGGCATTGTATGTGAGGGTTAATATTAAAGGAAATCAATAAATGTCAGAATTGCTTGCTTTTGTCTCTGCCCCTTTCTGAGTAGCCTAAATGCTGAAAATGAAAGACAAAGACAAACATAAACCATCTCTGTAAAATTACAATAAAATGTCCAACTACTCACAAACATTGACATGGTAACTGTTAACCTTTTTGAACTGAATGGATAGTTTGTAACATGTTAAGAATGATATATTTCGCTGCTATTTTTTAGATATAAAAAAAAAGGGAAATTGGGATCTACCATATGTTCTTGGATATGACCTTGGTCTCATAGACAGACCAACAGCATATCCAGTTCTAATTGTAAAAGGAGCTGGGTCATTAGGTTTCATTATGTCATCAAGTATGCATTTTTCATTTTGATATATGGTGAGTTTAACTTAACTAGATTATCATGCCATACATTAAACTTAACTTTTCTATTTTATTGGGTAGTTTGACCTCAGTCTTAGGTGTCCTCATGTAGGCTAGGAGTCTCTGTATCTAATGTTTGAGCATGACTGGGGTACCCGCAGACCCCAGAGGTATACTTTTTGTCATATTTCACTGGTGCTTTATTCCATCATTCCAATTTTTCATGACTTTTTCAATCAATTTGTTCCTAATGACTTCATATCATTGTTTTCTGTTTCTGTTTTAAATAGTGCTTTTTAAAAATACCAATGTATTGGGGTCCTGGATAGAATAGATTGAACTATTTGTTGAGTTCATGTTTGCCATAGGACCTAATTTAAAGTATCACACACTATCAGGGGGGGGGTAGGGGCTGTCAGTCATTTTGAAGGAGACAGACACAGATGCAGCAGACACAGATTTCCTCATGCTCTGTCGACGACCCTAAATACTGCTCTTCCTAAGATAAGATGATGTTCAAAGTCAGAAATACAATACATAATTTCATAATAAAATGTTTTATGACTATCAAATTAAATGTTTATGTTCTATTATACAAGATAAGACTGTAAAATAGTGTGTCATGCATATGGTTGACAGGACATGGTGTGAGTGTGGGAAAAAGCACAAATGTACCCATTTTTGAGGGTGCAGAGAGAGAGGACGAGAAGGAGGGGTATGCAAGGAGCAGGATTTGAGGAGGTTTGCTCTGTTTCTCAGAGCAAGATGTGTTTGGCTGTAATAAATCTAGAATATATCTCTATAATATAGTTTTGGATGACATCAGTGTCTGTTTTTTAGGCAACAATGACAAGCAGATCAAGACTGGCCAGATTTGGCATTGCTGAAGTTTTGAGACACATGAGGAGAGCTCTGAGGAGAGTGATGATTCAGGGACTGATTATGAGGATCATGTTTCAGAGGCTTCTGAATACAGTGACACTGAAAATGCACCTAAAGCTCACCCAGACACTGCAGGGGCCACCGAGGCTGACCCTGACACTGCAGGACCCTCAGCACTTCACATCAATACCACCACTGGTTGAAGGGAGACAAGAAAGGGGAAGGGCTACAGCCAGGGGTAGGGATAGGGTAAGGGTAGAGCTCTAAGCAATGCACGTGGGTAAATCATAGCATAGAGCGTAACAAAGCAGCTGGAGCTAGAGAGAATGCCAATGACCGACCATATTGTGGCAAAAATGGGACAGTGTGGGAAAAAAATCCTCCACCAGTAGGGCGAAGACGTGCAGCTGACATCATCACAAATCAACCAGGTATAACAAACGCAGCAGAGTGCAAAACAGAGGAAGAATCTCTTAATTTTTTTCTGACCCCAGAGATGATTGATTTTATAGTGGGTGAAACTAACAGAGAAGCTGAATGAAGAATCAGGGAATGGAATGAGAGTCATCCCACCAACATTAGTGATCAATGGAAAGCAGTGGATGACACAGAAATAAAAGCACTCATTGGCCTTTTGATCATAGCAAGGGTGTCTAAAGATAACCATGAGCCTGTAGATTCCCTCTGGTCAGAGACTGATTGGAAACCTGTGTTCACTGCAACTATGTCCAGAACAAGATTCCAACACATATTGAGATACATGAGGTTCGACAACAAAGCAACAAGGGGTCAGCGAATAGCAACAGACAAGCTTGCCCCTTTCAGAGATATATGGACCATGTTTGTAGCCCAGCTCCCAAAGTACCTCATTCCAGGCACAGACATGTGTGTGGATGAGCAGCTTGTTAGTTTCATAGGCAAGTGCAGTTTCCGACAATACATCCCATCCAAGCCGGACAAATATGGGATAAAGATCTGGTGGAATTGTGATGCAGAGACCAGCTACCCTCTCAAAGGTGAGGTATACCTTGGCAGACAACCTGGACAGCAACGAGAAGTAGGTCAAGGGGCCCGTGTAGTCAAAGAGCTTGTGGGGCCTTGGTGCAAAAGTGACAAAAATGTCACAGCCCACAATTTCTATACATCCGTTCCATTAGCTGAAGCCTTACTAGAAGATGGACTGACATATGTTGGCACTCTCGAGTCAAACAAGCCACATATCCCAGAGGAGATGAAGGCTAACAATGACAGAGAGATCAAAAGTTCACGGTATCATATAATTGGGAACAAATCGGCGCCCAGCTAGTGGCACTGGCCGGAACCGTGGCCCCGGGAAACTTCGGGAAGGTTGGCAATAAGCCCTCGGCGTGATGAAACCTCCATGCTTGTTTGTGTGTCTCTCTCCCCCGACAGAACAGAGGATTTCAGGTGGACTGAGCTCGCGCATATGCATCGACATAAACGGTGATATGATATAATTGTATAGATTCTACTTTAGCTTCAGCTTGCATGCATGATATTGGTCAGCCTGCTTACTGTGCGGGAGAATCGGGCTCCTGATCTCAGCGGAGAAACTAGACGGCGGAGAAAACGAAACTTAAATTTCTGGCTCTGTGACGCTATGATGTGCCACGTGCCACGGCCGACCAATGGTGTAACTTGATCACTCAGTCACTCAGTCACTCAGTCAGTCAGTCAGTGACAGACATTGGCGTTTGTAGGGCTGGCCCCGCTGTTGCGGTCCAGCCAAAAATAAACAGATGGCCGATGGTGCTGTTTATGAACATGGTGGATGTTGCTGCCATAGCTGCCTTCATCATCTGGACTTCCCAGATTGGAAGTTTTCAGAATGTGGCTGGCGTCGCCGGATCTACCTGAGATAGCTGGGGCATGCCCTGGTCATGCCACACATGAAGAGGAGAGCTGATACTGCCACGCTCCAAGCCCCAATCTGAGCAGCAATGACCATCATGGGAGTGAGGAAAACTCCACCTGCTGCAGTGGACGTCCAACGCTCGGCTGGAAAATCTACTCGAAAAAGGTGTTGCCTTTGCTCCTGAAACACAAATAATAATAATAATGATAATAATAACTTAGATTTATATAGTGCCTTTCAAGAGACCCAAGGACGCTTTACACAGTGAGGAAGACAAAACAAATAAAACAAGAACAGAAAATAATAATAGCAATAATTCCCGGGGATGAGAGAGTTAACTAGAAGCCATAGGCCTTGGTTAACAGGTGGGTTTTCAGGATTTTTTTTAAAAGTGTCCAAAGATGGGGCGTTGTGGATCTCTGCCGGGAGAGAGTTCCAGAGGGTGGGGGCTGCCACACTGAAGGCGCTGTCCCTAAAAGATCACGGGCTGGTGTGGGGGGTGGAGAGCAGACCCATGTCTGAGGACCGCAGATTCCGGGATGGGGTATAGGGGTGGAGGAGGTCAGATAGGTACTGGGGGGCGAGGGCATGGGGGGATTTGTAGGTGAGGAGGAGGATTTTGTAGGAGATGCAGGACTTGAACGGGAGCCAGTGAAGGTGCATGAGGGTGGGGGTGATGTGCTGCCAGGGTTTGGTGCGGGTGAGGACCCTGGCAGCTGAGTTCTGCACATACTGGAGCCTGTCCAGGGCTTTGCTGGGTACCCCGAACAGGATTCCATTGCAGTAGTCCAGACAAGAGGTAATGAAGGCATGGATGAGGGTCTCTGCCGGAGTCAGAGAGTGATGGCCGGAGTCTGGAAATGTTTTTGAGGTGGTAGAAAGCGGATTTGGTGATGGATTTGATGTGTGACTGAAAAGAGAGGGTGGAGTCCAGAATGACACCCAGGTTGCGGACTTCTAGGGATGGGCAGATGGAGCAGCCATCCACGTTGAGAAGAAGATCTCCAACCTTCCAGAGCAGCGCCTTGGGAGCCACAACCATGAGCTCTGTTTTGTTGCTGTTAAGCTTGAGTAGGTTAGATGACACCCATATTTTTATTTCATGCAGGCAGTTGAGAAGAGACTGTGGGGGGAGCTGAGTGGATGGTTTAGTGCTGAGATACAGCTGTGTGTCATCAGCGTAGCAGTGGAAGCTTAGACCGTGGTGGCGGATGATCTGACCAAGGGGGAGCATGTAAATGGTAAAGAGGAGGGGTCCAAGCACAGAGCCTTGAGGTACGCCTTGGTTGACTGGGGCCGGGGTGGAACTGGAGTCACTGATGGTAAAACTGTTTTCTGTTGGAGAGATATGACTGGAACCAGGAGAGAGCAGCACTGGTGAGGCCTAGGTAGTCGGATTAGCGGTTGAGGAGGATAGTGTGGGAAACTGTGTCGAAGGCTGCAGAGAGGTCCAGGAGGATGAGAATACTGATGTGGCCGGAATCAGCAGCAATGAGGAGGTCATTGGTGATTTTGATGAGGGCAGTCTCCGTGCTGTGGTGTGCTCTGAAGCCAGATTGAAGGGGTTCATAGAGCTCATGGTTGGACATGTGCTGATGGAGTTGGGCGGCAACTGCTTTTTCCAGGATTTTGCTGAGGAAAGGAAGGTTGGAGATCGGCCGGTAGTTGTTGAGGTCATCCGGGTCCAGACCTGGCTTTTTGAGGATAGGGGTGACTGAGGCCATTTTGAAGCTGGAGGGTACCATGCCAGATTCCAAGGAGGAGTTGATAATGTCCACCATGATGGGGCAAAGGGTAGGTAGGCATGCCTTGACCAAGGCTGTGGGCATGGGGTCCAGGGAACAGGTGGAGGCCTTGGCCTTGCTGACCAACTTAGCAACTTGAGGAGCATCCACAGGGTAGGAGGAGGAGAGGCAGCACTGTGGCAGGCGTGCAGTGGAGGGAGCGACACCCAGTGGCTGAGGTGTGTGTGGAGGGGGGGGGCAGGCGCCAGAAGCTGGTGGTGGATAGAATCCACTTTGGCCTGGAAGAAGTCCAGGAACTTGGAGCAGAGGTCAGGGGCACCTGAAGGGTGGGGGGCATCGAGGGGGCGGAGTAGCCGGTTGATGGTGGAGAACAGCATTCTAGGGTGGTTCTGCTGGTTACCAATGAGAGTGGAGTAGTATTGCATCTTGGTCTGGGAGAGAGCTTCTTTATAGGACCTCACATGCTCTTTAAAGGCCTCAAGGTGGACAATGAGGCCAGTTCTTTTATAGAGCCACTCCAGTTGAGGACAGGTGGCCTTCAAGGTGCGGAGTTTGGTGGTGAACCAGGGGGCAGGACGGGTGAAGGAGACAGTCCAGGTTTTGAGGGGGGCAAGAGAGTCAAGGCTGAGGGATGAAGCAGCATTGCAGTGGGCTACCAGGCCATCCACCATGGTGTCGGGGGGATCAGAGGCCATATGGGTCGCTATCATGTTAGTTAGGGCTGGTACACTCACTATCTTTATGTTCCTGAACGTGATGGTACATTTTGTGCGCTGCCTGGACAGGGGGAGAGGAACGGTAAAGAGGATGGCATGATGGTCAGATACAGCTAGGTCCAGGCACTGGAGATGGGAGGGAGTTGTACCAGTGGAGCACACCAGATCCAGCGTGTGACCTTTGGCGTGGGTGGGACCTTGAACATACTGTGTGATGTTGAAGCAGTCCAGCAGTGACAGGAATTCAGCGGCAAACGTGCAGCTGCTGGAGTCCACATGAATATTGAAGTCACCGAGCAGAAGTGTAGATGGAGACATGGAGCAGACAGAAGTGAGTAGCTCAGATAGCTCGAACATGAAGGTAGTGGAGGCTTTAGGGGGGCGGTGGATAAGGACAACCCGGAGCTGTGAAGACCCAGTCAGTGTGAAAGCAACACACTGAAATGAGGTGACATTGAGTACTGGAAGTTCTTTAACCAGGATGTCGGCTCGATGTATAACAGCAAGCCCACCACCACGACCCATGGAGCGGGGCTTCTGTAGGTACACATAGCCTGGGGGTGTGGCTTGGTTGAGTATCACAAAGTCCTGCTGATTTTGCCATGTCTCGGTTAGGCATAGAAGGTTGATTTTCCTGTCTGTGATGATGTCATGGATGAGTAGTGCTTTGTTGTTTAGGGCGCGAGTATTCAGCAGCATGAACATTGCAGTGTTTTTTCATAGATGCTGAGACAGGCGATAGGAGAGGAACGACACTGTCAACACAGACCAGGGACCTCAGATTGCCAGTGCGCACGTGTGGTTTGTTGTGATGACGTCATCGCAGTGCAATGGAACGCCTGTCAGACAGTACAGGGGGAGTAGCAGGATCCGAGTAAATAAACTTGCATCGGGAGGCCCTGTGCATATAGCGGGGGCGATGCAGGAGTCCGAGGGATGCAGTGTTGGCGAGGCAGTTTGGAGTGATGTGACTGAAGAGGTTCAGGAGTTCCAGTGTGGAGTATTTTATGAACACCATTTCAGCAGCAGAAGAGCGCCAGCTAGCTACCGACGCCGCGAGCCGAGGAGGAGGCACCCAGCCTCGGACCACAGCAGCGGCGCTGCTGTTTATACTGAACAAAAATATGAACGCAATACTTTTGTTTTTGCTCCCATTTTTCATGAGTTGAAATAAAACATCTAAGACTTTTTCTATGCACACATAAGGCTTATTTCTCTCAAATTCTCACAAATTTGTTTAAATCCGTGTTAGTGAGCACTTCTCCTTTGCCAAGATAATCCATCCACCTGACAGGTGTGGCATATCAAGATGCTGATTAAACAGCATGATTATTGCACAGGTGTGCAGTTTTATCTTGAAAAAAGACATTTATTAGGCACTGAACTATGGATCTCACATGAATAGGGCTACAGATATGCATTTTTTGAAAACCAGTCAGTATCTGGTGTGACCACCATTTGCCTCATGCAGTGCGACACATCTCCTTCACATAGAGTTGATCAGGTTGTTGATTGTGGCCTGTGGAATGTTGGTCCACTCCTCTTCAATGGCTGTGCGAAGTTGCTGGATATTGGCAGGAATTGGAACACGCCGATCCAGAGCATCCCAAACATGCTCAATGGGTCACATATCTGGTGAGTATGCAGGCCATGCAAGAACTGGGATGTTTTCAGCTTCCAGGAATTGTGTACAGATCCTTGCAACATGGGCCGTGCATTATCATGCTGCAACATGAGGTGATGGCGGTGGATGAATGGAACGACAATGGGCCTCAGGATCCCGTCACGGTATCTCTGTGCATTCAAATTGCCATCAATAAAATGCACCTGTGTTCATTGTCCGTAGCTTATGCCTGCCCATACCATAACCCCACCGCCACCATGGGGCACTCTGTTCACAACGTTAACATCAGCAAACCGCTCGCCCACATGACGCCATACACACTGTCTGCCATCTGCCCGGTACAGTGAAAACCGGGATTCATCTGTGAAGAGAACACTTCTCCAAAGTGCCAGATGCCATCGAAGGTGAGCATTTGCCCACTCAAGTCGGTTACGACGACGAACTGCAGTCAGGTCAAGACCCTGGTGAGGATGACGAGCACGCAGATGAGCTTCCCTGAGATGCTTTCTGACAGTTTGTGCAGAAATTCTTTGGTTTTGCAAACCAACTGTTGCATCAGCTCTCAGGGTGGCTGGTCTCAGACGATCTTGCAGGTGAAGAAGCCGGATGTGGAGGTCCTGGGCTGGCGTGGTTACACGTGGTCTGTGGTTGTGAGACCGGTTGGATGTACTGCCAAATTCTCGGAAACGACATTGGAGACGGCTTATGGTAGTGAAACGAACATTCAATTCACGGGCAACAGCTCTGGTGGACATTCCTGCAGTCAGCATGACAATTGCTCCCTCAAAACTTGCGACATCTGTGGCATTGTGTTGTGTGATAAAACTGCACAATTTAGAGTGGCCTTTTATTGTGACCAGCCCATGGCACACCTGTGCAATATTCATGCTGTTTAATCAGCATCTTGATATGCCACACCTGTCAGGTGGATGGATTATCTTGGCAAAGGAGAAGTGCTCACTAACACAGATTTAAACAAATTTGTGAGAATTTGAGAGAAATAAGCCTTATGTGTGCATAGAAAAAGTCTTAGATGTTTTATTTCAACTCATGAAAAATGGGAGCAAAAACCAAAGTATTGCGTTCATATTTTTGTTCAGTATAAAAAGCTCTGTTTCGTCCGTCTTTCCATCCGGCCGTTATTCCGTCCGCAGCAGTAACCACAGCGGCAATGACACAGGTATATGACACAATGTTGCACAGCAAAGAAACGCGAGCAGAACTGAAGAAATATTACGTTTCAACATTCACACCAATGACATTGAGCTCTCTTGATTCTGAAATGCAGGTCCAATGTATTAAGCATATAAATAGCCTCAAAATCGACTCCAATTTCATCAAATTCAGCCCACTGGAAGTTGAAATATGGCCACTTCTGGTTTAAATGGCCATTTTGAATTTTGAAAATGTCAGAAATGGATTCAGCATCCTCAATAACCCCCAATAACCACCAAAACCACATTTCAGCAACTGCTTGGCTGATTTGGACAATATTGTCCAAATCGGCCAAGCAGTTGCTGAAATATTGTCTATATAGGTGATTATGCTAATTAATGCTAATTATGCTAATTATGCAAATTGCCCAACATATACAAGTTAGCATCTGGCAGTTTCTAAATGCTGTGGACCCATACTGTACATTTCAAACATAAAACTTTGGGGTACTCAACATTTTCTGGGTTCACATTGCTGGCAAGTAGACTACTGTGTCTCTGTCGCTCTGAAACTTTCTCGCGATTCCCAATAATAGTTTTTTTTAGGTTAGTATGCCTATGCAAAATCGTGAATATAAGCACCTCAATGCTGAAATCTAGTAATATAACATTACATTTTTGGTTAACATTATACAGGGTTGCTGTTTCTTGACTTAATCCAACAGGTTAGATGGTGTAGAAATGCAGGAAATTTGTTTTTCGGAAAGAATATTACACCATGGATATGTGTAATATACATCTTTGTGTCCTTTCTTTGGGCAGAGCGATATGGTCAAAAAAACTTTTGTGGTAAGGCAAGTCAGCTTTTTTATATAGTGCATTTCATACACAGAAAATTCAATGGGTTTTACCCATGCTTTGGCCTGGTTTTTAGGCTGCAGAGAGGGATTAAAGGTGGCCCTACCTTTTAGTCCCTCATTTTTATTGGTTTTGTCCTTGTCCTTTTATTGGTTTTAGTTTTGGAACATCCAAAACCATTAAGACAAACAAAATGATTTTGTGTATATATATCTATATCTATTAGGGCTGTCAAATTGAATGCATTAATTTAGATTAATTTTAAAAAATAACATTTTAGGCTAAGTGATAGGCGTTATGTTAAATTATTAAAAAAAAAACTGTTCTGGCCACATTTTAGGCTAAGTGATGGGCTTATGTTCAATGAAAAAAGACATGTATTTGGAAAAATGTCTGAAGATTTGGAAATAAAACAATTTATTTATTTCTAATGCCACCTTTAGATATTTCTATTCAATGCTTTACTCATGTGCCACAATGATATAATGTTTTTGAGTTAAAATATCTTCATTTGGGGGCTTTTCCAAGCAAATATTGATGATTGTTTGCGATTAAATCAGCTTATATATATTTCTGCCACCCCTTAAAATCTCCATGCCACCCTCTTGCCACCCCATGAATATTTCTCTAGATCTGCCCCTGGTTCCAAACTTTTCCCGGAGCAATATAAATTAGTGTCATCAGCAAATAAACAAATTTTAACAATTTAGACACTTTACAAATATCATTTATATACAGTATAAACAGTTTTGGGCCTAGCACAGAACCTTGTGGAACCCCACAAGTAATCTTCAGGAAATCAGATTCGACATTATTTATTTGTACATATTGATATCTGTCATCAAGGTAACTTCTTAGCCATGAGTATGCTATCCCTCTAATACCATATCTCTCCAGTTTCGTCATTAATAAGCCATGGTCAATTGTATCAAATGCTTTTTTTTAAGTCTATAAACACCCCTACAGTATATTCCTTGTTGTCCATTGCAGCAGAAATCTCTTCTACCAGTTCCATCACTGCCATTGTGGTGGACCTGCTCTAAAGCCATACTGATGGTCACTCAGTAAATTGTGTTTTTCTATGAAATTATCAAGCCTTTGCACAAATAGTTTTTCTATAATTTTTGAGAACTGGGAAAGCAGAGGGATTGGTCTATAGTTGGAGAATAGATGTCTGTCTCCACTTATATAAATATAATGACTTTTGCTGTTTTCATTTTGCTGGGAAAAATACCTGTTTGGAAGGATTGATTGCAGATATGTGTCAATGGTTTCACTCTACATTCTATATTTTACTAGAGACATATCAATTTCAGTTCAATCAGTGGACTTTTTATTTTTAAATTTTTTAACAATGTCAAGTATTTCCTTTTCATCAACACCCCTAATAAAGATGGAGTAGGAGTATTTATGTACAATATCTTCATCTACACCATCCTCATTTCTCGGCTCCACAATCTCATTTGCTAAATTGTATCCAACATTTACAAAATAATCATTAAATTAATTGGTAATTTATTTTGTTTTATTTATAATTGTATTGTTATCTTTTACAAAGTAATTTGGATTGTCTACCCTTTTTAAGTGTGCTGTTAAGCACTCTCCATGTTCCTTGAGTGTTGCTCCTATACTGCTCCAATAGTTTGTGATAATGCTCCTTCTTATTAGATCTCATAATACTTATTAATTTATTTTTATATAACTTATATCTGTTTTCTGCTTCTTTTGTTCTATGTTTTAAAAATCTCCTATATAATAATTTTTTCTTTTTACATGCGTTCTCTATCCCCTTGGTAATCCATGGCTTGTCCACATATTTGTGCTTCTTGTGGGTTTTCTTAACGGACAGTTTTTTTCATGTAGCACAATTAATGTGGACAAAAAAGCCTCATAGGTTTTGTTAGGATCATCATTAGCATAAACCTCGTTCCAGTTTTGTTTCCTTAGGTCCATCTTGAGGGCAGCAATGGCTTCTGGTGTTCTGTGTCGAATCAGTTTATAAGTGTTGGACCTATTTTCATTTTTTATCTTAAAAAAATTCTGAAAAATTGCAAAAACAGGAAGGTGGTCACTTATGTCATATAAATATAACACAAATAATGTTTACTTGAAATTACTGAAAACTAAATGATACCAGAATCAAAGGATGGTAAATAAGCTTTTAAGTACTAATGTGGATTGTACTTGGGATAAAAGCTGCAATTTGTGAAAAGTATATATTTTTGTTTTACACAATATGCAAATTAACTGTAACTTGCCTAAAATAATAATAATCTGTTTGTTTGTTTGTTTTTTCAGATGATATTAATTACATAACTAATAATGTTTTGAGAAGAAATAAGTTAACGTTTTGCTATGATGGTTGTTTCTGACAGTAGTTTATTCTTGGGGTCCCCAGGGACCCCAGTCGGTAGTCCTTGTATGTTAAATATGTTGGTAGGATGAGGGTTAAATATAATTCAGCCAAAGGTACACCAGAACTTCCCCCACTGCAATAGTGATATCACACTGATGGCTAATTGATCACTGGGAATCACCAATTTAAACATCACTGCTATTTTGTTTTTCTAAAAGCAGAGTACAATTCAGCCGCAATAAATATGGCAGGTGTGAAAGCGCCCTTAGTTTAATCCTGTCTTTTGTTCTGAATCAAGTGCAGGCCCCTGGGGCTTCTAAATGGGTTAAGGGGTGTTCACTAGTCAGTAATTGCTAATATGTGTGCAGTCAAGGTACTACTAACTGAAACTAACCCTTCCAAAGAAATTGCATGATGATCGCTGTGGCTCAGGAGGTAGAGCGGGTCGTCCACTAATCAGAAGGTCGGTGGTTCAATCCCGGCTCCTCCAGTCCGCGTGTCGAAGTGTCCTTGGGCAAGATACTGAACCCCAAATTGCTTCTGATGGTTGCGCCAGCACCCTACGTGGTAGTTTGCCACCATGTGTGAATGGGTGAATGTAGGCATATGTTGTAGGGCGCTTTGGATAAAAGTGCTATATAATGCAGTCCATTTACCATTGTGTGAATGTAGGCATGTTGTGAAGTGCTTTGGATAAAAGCGCTATATAAATGCAGTCCATTTAGATAGATTGATGTCTTACAAAAGCCTGGGATGAGAGATACAGGGGAAGAGAAAGAGGAGGAGCAGGCAACATTCCAGCCTTCAGTAACCTTGATGACACCCTTCATTACTATGTACAGTCTGACATCCTGACAGAGGCATGTGGCACCAGATGGAGGGGAGGGACGCAGCACATTCCCACCCTCTGCTCGTCCTTTATAGAGGGCCAACTAGAAGGAAGTTGTGGGTGAGAAAGAAAAGTAAGGGATAGCAGTAGTGGTGGTGCACAGCTTGGACTGACACTCCACTGGCTCAGCTCTGCAAGGCTGTCCTTGTCCTTGTGCTTTGACAGCAGGTGGTCTGAACTCTGGCCTGACCTTGCCGTGCCATCAACCTCAGCCTACTGATCTGCATGAAGCAAGAGGACACTCACCCCACCCCCTGCGCTGTCTCTGAGCATCCCCCATGGGGATGTCAACACCAGCATGCTTCTTCACAAAGTGAAAAAAGAACTGATACTGATACACAGTGATAGTGGGATATCCAATACTTATATATATATATATATATATATATATATATATATATATATATATATATATATATATTTCTGTAAGGGTTTTGAAACTGAGAGCCAATGCTCAAACCACAGCTTATTAATTAAAATATATACTGAGAAATTGTGTGCAGAAAATATATCCGTAATTATGTGCATCCAAGCAGTTTTGATCATTATCTACATACACCTATACATAGGCACCTATACATAGGACCTGACAAACTTAACATGAAGATTGTAAAAGTACACTTTGACCATGACATATTTGGGTAGCACAATATTTTACAGGGCTGATATGCATGCTACATGTTATTCCACAGAAAAAGCTATATGACAAACCTGATGCTGTGGGAAATACAGTCATGGTAGACTGATCAGAGGTGGCATCGCCAGCAAGTCCCCTTTAAAGACATTGGCAGTTAGCGCAGGGCTGCCCAGCCTCTTTGTCTTTCTGGCAGCCCTTTTGATGAGAGCCTCTTGGGTGATTCACTCTTACTTACGGAAGTGCCCACAGCTGTTAAGATTTGGATCAAAACAGATTGAGAGGTGGTTGAATGCACAGAAAGGAAAAGGGGAGAAAGAAGTAGAGAGAACGATGGCAAATGAGGGATAGAGACGAAGAGGAAAGGACAACAGAGTGTGTAAAAGTAAGGTGGAGGAAGAGGGAGACAGAGAGGGCAAGTTGAAGAAAGAGGATTGATATTTTGAAGTACATTACATGTCAGTTCATTGTTGTTGCATTTCAAAAAGTAGGCATATACTGTATCAGTGAACTCTTGGCAACCAGATAATCTGTTGTGCAAAATCTCATTTAGGGCATTCATTGCAGGAAGGTCAATGCCTTTAATGACATCTTTGCTATGGGGTGGGCAACACGGGTTTTGCAATCAACTCATCAAGTTCAACAGTTATCCAGTCACACTCATCCTTGCATGGTTACAAATCTGATATAAATGCAGATGAATCCCTGTTGTGTTGCATGAGTTAAATAGGATCAACTTCATTATCTAAGTAAATGATGATTTGTGAACAAATTAGACAGGTCGAGATACATTTTTCACAAAAAAAGCAGATGTGTCCTTCCCTCCTCTGTCAATGCGCTTCTCAATAAAAGACAAATTTGCAATTTGAAAAATTTCTTTTTCCATATTGAAAACCTTGAATCATATATGTTGCGTCAGACTGTCAAATGCGACCCCTACAAACTAATTCTTCATGGTAGGAACAGCCAATTTGCATTTAGAGATATAAAGATGGTGGAGCAAGACGGGACAATTTTAGGCTGCTGAATTTTAAGAGAACAGACGTTTTGTATTTCACAATCTGCTCAAATCAAGATTCAGAGAAAGCAAGATTGGATACTTCTTGACTGCTTGACTATGAGAGAACAGATTGAAGCTGTGTGAATGGATATGTATAAACCCTTTCTGAAGAACCAGTTACTTTGTGTAGTCCTCAGTTCAACACATCTTATTTTTAAGTAAAATAAACAAAACAGTAAGAAACAAACAAAATTAATTAATTAGATTTTTTAGAACATCTGAAAGTCTGTCATATATTGAAACACAGCCAATGGGCTAGTAGGGAACCAGGGGAAAATGCATCAGCATTATGTCATCAATATTTTGAAGCTCCCAGAACTTGCATGCTTTTTAAATTATTACTTTATATAGATAAAAATTTGAAATTTTTTGTCTCCCCAGTTAGGCATAATTTCTTCATGATTATGAAATTATAGACTTATTCCTTGCTTTTATAAATAGTCAAGCTTCTCACTGAAACTGGTTGGTGATGGTGAAAAATAGATCTCATCTGCAAAAACATTGCCAACCCTTAATTAATTATGATTGAGTAGGGCGTCATCATGCTATTTTTTTGTTTTGATAAACCATAACAGCCATTAAATGCCCCCCCCCCCCCAAAAAAAAAAAAATCACTCTTTCTCATGAATTCACTTGTGACACATCTACTGTCCAGAAATTTGACTAGGTCAGGACACTGGTTATGGACCTTGATTAGCTGCCATGTAATGATGGATCATACATAGTAATACAAGTATACACAAAGCATCTCTTATTTTGTGCGGTCCTCAGAATTTTATACTAAGGGCTGCACATACAGTCATTATACACTGTATTTTTGAGTAAAAGAAACATATCAGGCAGACACAGTCACCCTTCCAAAACGTGATGTTTAGAAACATTTTACAAGTAATTAGTCATATAGTTAAACACATGTACATTCTTGATATATGTCAGCTGGCAGTGAAATTGAGTAAAAATGACCATCATGTCACAATGGCTGACTAGTATGGTATCACCATAGACTAATTACCTGTTGTACAAATGATAATTTGTTTTGCTTCAGATTCCTCTCAGTGGCATGCAAAATTAGGGCAAAGGTAAACCCATTGATTAGTGTCGTGTGAACTCAGCACCTTTCAACAATGAGGTGAGCGTGCCATCCCATTAAATTAATTAATTACCTTTTGCCATTTGGGAACCGTATAATAATTTGTAAAAATGTGCCTGGGCCAGGCAAGGTTAATTGGGCATTTAGCTCTCATAGCGCTCCTCTCAACACCCAGGAGGAGCTTGTCCCTAAAAACAGAAGCAGCTCCTTAGTAAAAGTAGCACACTGACCCTCCCTTGGACAATACCTGGTTGCTTGTCTCTGACCCCACCCATGCTGGTGCTGACAGATGAAAAGGTGCATACGGGTGACTCCACAGTATCCTACTCCATAGTAAACCCTTGGCTTACTACATTCTAGGAGGAGGAAGGGTAGAAAGGTGTGGCAGGCTTGCTGTGTTTTGAAGCTATGATTGTTGTGGGGTGTGTGTGTGTGTATCTGCCTGCCTCCCCTGACAGAGACAGATGGAGTGGGAGCCACCAGATTTACCAGAGGAAGCAGTTTATAGAACACTGTCAGGGGGGAATAGGCAGAGTTTCTGAAATACAGATCTGAAGTCATAGCCATCAATCTCACCAATGCCTGTATAGATCATGCAAGCTGGAGAGCTAATTTGTTGGTGTTCACAAAACAACAGATATGAGTGTATCATGCTACACTATTCTGAGGCCTTAGTCAAGTCAAGTTTATTTATATAGCCCTTTACCACATCATATATATGGGCTTCACATACCATATACATGTCATATACCATACTACATCACTATACCATATACCGTACTACATAATATATATACATACTACATATACAATACATCATACGATACTACATCAAAAACACTCCCGCTCACATTCACACCTATGGGCAATATAGAGACTATTTCACCTTTGGAACTGTGGGAGGAAACCCACACAAACACGGGAAAGGACCATGGCCGAGAATTTAACCCAGGACCAGTGCTAACCACTGAGCCACCGTGCTGCCTAGGGACAACCAAGCACAAGCAGCTTCATGTGAAGCACCAAATGGTAAATGTGAGGCTGTGGTCATCAGTATGTAAATAAATTCCCACATTCTGTCAATCCTGGCAGTGAAATTGGTGCAAATTGATGACACTGGCGGTCCTGTGTTAATGGACAGTCCCTGGGAACTGTTAGCTTTTACATACACATTGGGGAGCAGCAACATGTGATAAAAATTTGGCCATCCACATTCTGACCCCCTTTTAACCCACTAACCTCATTAACTCCCTAAAGTTTCCTCTGCTGAAGTAATTAGTTAATACATGGAAATGGATTCGCACTGATTTATGTCATCATTGTTGAGTGTTATGGTGAAAATCATATAATCATGTTCTTCCTTTTATAGCATTCATGATTTCAACTGTGTAGCAGTCCATATTAATGTTTGATTTCCACTTTAGTCTGTTCTGTATGTATTCTACATAGTGTAATACATGCAGCACTTATAGTTAAATGCCACATATCATGGCATTTTTCATTATTATTATGACATCAAACATTATTGAATTTGACAATTAAATACAATGTAATTGGTTTAAAACAGTATTTCTACCTATTTAAAATCTCACGCTTTTATTTTGAAGGCTAAACGGCCAAACCGGAAGCCTTGTTTCTGGTAATTCGAGCTAGTCTTACCCATAGAGATATAACACTAGAGGGGCCATGACGTCATTAAGCGTGGGATAATCGTCCGCCATCTTAAGGCTCATTTATGCTCCCTTTATGGACGAAAATAAATACGTCCGTTTCAAACGATGTAACCGTCACTGCCCACATACTTCCATGCGTCCTCTACGTTGGCATAGATGTTCAGCAATACATCCACTAGAGGGCAGTAGAGAGTCAAAAGTTCAACTCACGTTCAATTCCTGTCCAATCTCCTCCCAGCTGTTCTGTATCAATTGTTTGTCCCTGTGCCCGGGCGAGGTAACATCATAGATATGTTTATAATTTCTCACCAACTCGCACAACCTCTCGTCAGAGAGTTCCGCCATTTTTTAAATGTCTTCGTCGTGTCTCCCTGGTCTCGCTTGAACTATTGGCTACACTGCCCCCATGATTTCCGGTGGTACTGCGTTGGTACTGCGGTGGTACTGCTCCGTTTCGTCCATAGGGTTAGGGTTAGTAGGCCGTAAGCTTTCAGAAAACGTGCACAAATACGGACGAAATGAACGCAGAGTACAGACAGAAAGCTCCGTCCGTATCCGTATTTAACGTTGAACATAATTGAGCCCTTACCTGGGTCCAGTTTACCTGTACAGCTGTCTATGGGAAGCAACCATTGTTGTCCTGATCTGGACCTGCTGGAACTGTTGCACTAAAAGGACCAAAGAGACCAGAGAGGCTGGCATCATCTTCCACAGCTGTAGTATTACCGGTGTCCACTTAATGTTGAAAACATCAGTCCTTAGTTGGAGTTTAGCTGTTATGCTTTCCATCAAATATACACTTTTTAACCTTTCCCTCCATTGTTGGACAGTTGGTGGCTTTACATTTCTCCATAACACTGTAATCATCTTCTTTGCGATCAGCAGCAACACCTCAAGTAAATATGTCTGATTTTTGGTATCTATATCCTCTGGAGTCTCTCCTAAAATAAAGAATGCTGGCTCTAGAGGCAGGTCTACCCCCATGATTTGCTTGATCTCTGCCTGAATGTCTCTCCAATATTGATACAATTTGGGACAATCCCAAAAAATATGGGTATGGTCGCCAATCTTCCCGCATTCTCGCATTGCTGTATCTCGCTAACACAAGAGAAGTCTTAAATACTCTCATTCTAGTTTTCCATTCAAACTCCCTCCAGGTAGGACTGCTTGTTAGCCTGTGACCATCAAGGCATGTCTTTTCCCACATTTCATCAGTGATACAAATATTCATTTCTAATTCCCATTTCTGTTTCGTTTCCATAGTATTTCCTGTTACGTTATCTTGAAGCCATCTGTATAAGTGGGCTATCAGGTTCTTTTTTATCACTCTATCCATAGTCAACATAAAAATCGTTTCTAAATTAGATGGTAGTTTGCATATCTGCTCCCAATCTGCATGTGTCTGTAAGTAGTGTCGCACTTGAAGAAATCTAAAAAAATCCATCCCTGACAGACCAAATTCTTTCTGAAGATGTACATATGATTTCAAGGTTTCCCCACAAAAAAGCTGATCCACAATAGTTAGCCCTTTATCTGCCCATTTTCTGAAGCCGTTATCTATTTTGCTAGGTAGGAATTCTGGAATAGCCGGTATTTTTAATGATCTGGATATAGAATTAAAAAGGTTTAGTCGTTTTCTAATAACTAGCCAAGTTTTCATTGTGAATTTAATCCATTCATTATCTACTTTTAATTTCTTCCAATATGCTTGACTCAGGAATGGTAGCCCTTCCAGGGAAATACTGGGGCATGAATTTTGCTCTATACCCACCCAACCCGTTTCCATATCATTTGTTATCCATGCTATCAGGGTCCTCAGCTGTGCTGCCCAATAGTAGAATTTAATGTTGGGCAGATTAAGGCCCCCTTTTTGCTTTGGTAGTAACAAAGTCTTGAGTCTAACTCTAGGTTTTTTATTTTGCCATACGAATCTTGATATCAATTTGTCAAGAGCGCTGAATGCTACCATAGGGACTCCTACTGGCAAAGATTGAAATAGAAAAAGCAGTCTGGGCAAAACATTCATTCGGATAGTTTCAATTCTACCAATTAGTGATAAGGGGAGCTACTGTGGATTTTAAGTTGATTCAAGTGTAGAGATGTTTGTTTTTACTGTAGTAGCCTAGTTGTTTACATGATGGCATCTATATAAATTATTTCTTTATTGATTATAATCTTAATTGTAGACTAAGATGCCATGCCAATAAAGTAAAAAAAAAAATGTGAGGGCTTATGTCCATTATTACCTGCTTAAATTGGCTTAGAGCTGTCACACTAACCACTTAATGACATTACATTTGCCTTTTATTGTATATTTTATCAGGGTATATTGTTAGGTGTGTTTCAGTGATGGTGATATTTAATTGCTGCCAACATCTGTCTATTGCTACCTAAACAGATCATTTGGGGGTTTTACATTAAAAATAAGCAGATTTTCATATATACTCTTAATACAACTACTCAGTACCAAAGAGTACCAAAGAAATCTGAGAATGATAAAGTCTTCTTGAAAAAAGGATTCATAGTTTCTGTAAACTAAATGCACCATTAAAATACTTCTAGAAGATAATCTTTATGATTTAAAACATAATAACTTAACATAGTTTAGCTATTTTTATCTACAAACTACAAAAAATGCTCATGTTTGGTACCATTTTAGACAGTCACAGTTGTCTTGCATACAGTGAGCCAAATAAAAAGTAGTAGTGATGTCTCAATAAAAAAATATTAGCATTATAATGGCAGCATAAGGCACTATCACCATTGATTCCAATTACAGTCAGCTGAGAAGTTGACCCAGGTAAGATGGCTGCCATATGGCCCCATTCCAGAATAGGAATTCTCTTTGACATGTCCCCTCTAGTGTTATATCTCTATGGTCTTACCTATCTAGTTTCCAAGGCCGGGGTGCGCGCAAACGTGGTATTTTTTATATCAACAGCGAGAGTGATGATTTCAGCTAAAGAATGGTGTAAATGTCGGTCTTTTCAAGTCACTTTGGGATCGTTTGGCTTCAAGAGATGCCGAGGGCATCACAAGCCAAATTCAGGTCTGGCAGTCAGTCAGTCAGTCAGTCAGTCAGGTAACACTCAGTGAGATGATGTGCTTCGTCAGATGGCCTCTAGACGGCGTTTTTTACTGTGAGATGCAGTGTTTCCCATACAAAGGCACAAAATCAAAAGTTGCTCAGTGTAGGCCTATATAAATGGATCTAAATCGATCTCTAATGTGCCTGTTGTGCGCATCACGTCATGTCTATAATTTGGAGATGTACAGACAACAGACCAGCAGCACTGAACTGAATCCACAGAGTCTCCCGATGTGAAAACAAAAGTGCAACTTAACATTCCACAGTCAGTAACGGGGATTTGTAGACAGTAACTATTTAAGTATCGTTAGTGGAGGTAATTTAACCGTGTCGCAGTGCTTCAGTGCATAGAATTGAACATGCGCCGTGGGTCTGTATGGGATCTGTGCTTGTTTAACTCTGAAGACAGGACCCCAGCAACTTTAGTTTTTTTGGAGAAGGCTGCAACGTACTTCAGCTGGGAAGCTCAGGGACTGTTGTATAGACTAACAAACTTCACCCGATTTTCCACTGGCATGGTGGTGAGTATATAATGACAGAATTTTTATTTTTGGGTGAACTATTCCTTTAATAAAGGAGAGGATGTATGGACCAACTACTACATTGAGGACTTCCTTCAGGAATTTGGTGGGAAGAACATCCAGCATGCATGTCCATAGATAATTCTATCGTCTTCCAGAGAGCACCCTGTAGCAAAAGTCAGTAAACTCTTGATTGCAATGGAAAAGAGAATCCTCAAGGTGAAATTCAGTTTGAAATATTGTCCCCAATTATACATCTATGCACTCCAACAAACATAACAGTAACTGTTCTTAGGTTTAAATTTAGATATTTGACTCTAAATGTCTTTCACCCAACCAGATGAAGTAGACATCAGTGATGATGATTCCAGTGAATATTTCGTATGACGGATCACATCACTGACGGAATTTAGATAAAATAAAGATAAATGATATGAATGAAGATAAATGTTGTCTTTTCCCTTTATTTTCTTCTCAGAGTGCACCAGAATGCTTTGTTTATATGTTAAAATCACAAAAAATTTCTTCTGGGGGAGAATGCACCCAGACCCCCCTACAGGGGTTTGGTTTACAAACGTCACCTTTTTCACCTCTTATGAGTTTGCAGGTCTGGTAGCACACTGCATGCAAGGAGAGAAGCACCTTAAGCTAGTGTGGCTAAACGTGACTAGCGTAACGTTACCTAAATAAATTATTTGAACAACTTTTTTTAGTGCTTGTTATCTGGCAAAATTTTGTTGATAATGATAAGATTGATGTAGGAGTAAAGTTAATGGATAAAATCAGATTGTGTGTGTCGTGGTTGTCAAGGTAACGCTATCTTTGACCCTCGTTTTTCCCTTGTTAGCTACCATGAACCATCGGCACTGACTGCTGAAGTGGCACTAAGCAAAACTGATAAGGTAAGAACTAAATTCAACAGCCCAGTTTTTGCTAGCCTAACCTTACTTTTTTAGTCTCTCCCTTCATTTTACTTTACAGCCCCTAGATCTACTAGACAGCATAACACATCCAACTGAATGGACATTTTTTGTTTTCCAGATTTTTATGTGCAGTGTCTTTTTTTGTACCATTTGGTCTTTGTTTTCTTTCTTTTTCTTTGTTTTTTTTCAAAACCACTATAGTCAATTCTACCACATACAGCAATAAACTAGTACACATACGAAATGTTTCTAAAATGTAAACATTGTTATTTCTCTGCAGACACCATTCCTAGATATATTAAGCAAGTCGAAGTACACTGGAACCAAGCAAACTTCAGGTTTTCATGTGGGATTGATCAGTGCCTGTGTAATTTAAAGACATTTTGCGCATTACAGACACATGTATCGAAACCACACAAAACCTAAACCAGCTAGATTTCAGTGGTGTGAATTTAAATTGTCAGGTTGAGAGATGTGCTTTTATTTCTGTAAATTTCTCAAGTCTGTGAGTATTTAAAGTGGCATATTAGGGATGCGACAAAAAATTGTTTGCCCTTTCAGTACTTCAGAATGAGATCTTCATTCACCTCACACCTAAGCAGGAAACATGCAATGGACCAGGTAGCATGTAGAGATAGAGATGTGGCCAGTGATGATACTGGCATGCATGATGCTGTTGATATGGGCAATGATGACATGACACAGACTGTAGAATTTCCTGAGGTTGCATAAAGGGAAGTAATTCTTCTGGGTATGTGTGTGTATACATCTTGAGTACTGTTGTCAAGTAATTGCTACTGTTGCTCTTCAGCACCGGGCTGCCGACAGAGATGAGCTGTGGAGGACCCTCCTGAACGAGACCAGAAGGCATCAAGCCACCGGCCTGAGGACAGAGTGAATAGGCCATCGGGACCCTATTGACACTGACTGCATGGTGACTATTGAACAGCATCGCCGGGGGGACTATTGCTGGTTGAGGACAGATCTCTATGGTTGTTTTTCCATATTAACTATACTGTGTTGTAGGTTTTAATCAGACTTGTTAGAGCTTTTAGTCTTTTGTCCTGTTTAAATTGACATTGTTTATTAAAATGATTGACCTTATTCTCAGTGTCTGTGTTAGCCCTGGGTTTCGCTTGCCTAAATATACAATTAAGGCTAACCTCTGTTCATGTCATTTATTCTCTGCCCATTGTATGATGACTGTGGTAAGTTTCCAAATGCTTTAGTTCCTCTGGTATGCTATGGTTAATGTTTAAAGCAATAGTTCACCCAAAAATGAAAATTCAGTCATTATCTACTCACCTCCATCCCAGTAGAAAATTGAGTGAAGTTTGTTAGTCCATACAACAGTCCCAGAGCTTCCCAGCAGAACTCCATAGCAGCCTTCTCCAAAACAACTGAAGTTGCTGGGGTCCTGTCTTCAGAGTTCAAAAAATAACTGGAAATAACCATAAAATGACTCCATACAGCTTGTCCAGCATAATCCAAGTCAAGTGACTTGAAAAGACGACATTTACACCATTATTTAGCTGAAATCATCACTATAGCTGTTGATTTAAGCTCAGGTTTGCGCGCACTGGAGATACGAGAACTGGATGCATAACTCTTTACTCAAATTACTAGAAAACAAGACTTCTGGTTTGGCTGTTCAGCCTTCAAAATGCACGCGTGAGATTTTAAACATGTAGAAATACTGTTTTAAACAAATTACTTTGTATTCAAGTTTACTTTGAGTTATGCATCTAGTTCTTCTCGTTCTCGTATCTCAGGTGGATAACTAGCATTTTTTAAGTCTTTCGTGACAACCCGAGTTTATTCCTTGTTGGGCAGTTGATTGACCATTTTCCAGGTGGACATATTGTTGTTTGAATATTCTTTGAATTTATTGCTAAAATATCTTTGTTCTTGGATACCTTTCGTAGATGGTTATTTGTTTTTATGTTTTTTTTTAATTCACTTTAATTCACAGATACATTTTCCAAAATGCTAACCTCTAAACCTCTCAAAACTCTAATTGCAATTCCCGAAACAGTAAAAGCTCTCAAAACAATTTATAAAATCCAATATTTAAAAGACAAGATATAAAATAGTCCATAAAATCCCAGTTGCTAGTCTTCCCTTGCTGTGGGCGCATTGTCAAGGATAAAATCAGTTCCAGAAATAACAGATGAGAGTTCAAGCTATAACAATTGTAAACTGCTATAACACTCAAACTGATCGTCCGCCTCCGTTCCGGGCACCCTCTGCCATGTGGCGAAACCACAGGGTATCGTCAACTCTGCGCCAGCCTCCTCTTGGGCGACCACTCCAGCTCACGGCTCCACGCCCATCTCTGAATCGGGGGACGTTAACTGTAGGCTTGTCGGCGGAGTGCGGTTCGGTCTCTCCCCTCCTCGTCTCCCTCTGGTCTGGCCACACAGGTACAGCTAGGCCTACTTCGCACGCTGGAGCTGGAACAAACCGAGGAATCCTCAGTGCCACAGATACACATCGACATCAAAACACATTCACAGCAGTTCCGTGCATTGTCTAGTTTCCTTCATTCAAGAAGTGATGCACCCATCAATATTTGTCTTGGTGGTCCAGTTGAGGGAAAGCTGCTGCACCACCACCGGAGATGGGTCTACACTGCGGTCCGACCGTGTTCTCACTCCTGGGAAGAGCCAGCCACAGGTGAATCTTGTTTGCCTTCATCGAAGGGCAGAGCTTGGCATGGACGAATCATTGTGGTTAATTAGGGGAGATGGAGGGGACAAGCAAGACAGTGGCAACATGCAATGTCCAACTCTAGATTAGTCCTAGCCTCGTTGGGACTGGCACTACACTGCGTGTGTGGGAAAACAATCTTTGCAGCACCACTTTGACTTCATTTAGTCAAGGTTTCCAGACTGAATTTTGCCAATCTGACAAGCTTTCTTACATCCTTGACCGCTTTTCTGTTACACAAGTAAAACATTGTTTGAAAGTATTTGCAATTAAGTATAAAATCTCACCTATGTGTGGCTTGTCCTAGTTGTTTTCTTAGGGATGTCTTAAAAATGGCTGCCACTCTTCTTCTACGCTTTTTCAAGTCAAAGTGCCACAAAGATTGTTTTCCACACGGTTTTTGATGGAAGTGGACCATTGACCAGTGGACTGGCACGCAGTGTAGTGCCAGCCCCAACGGGGTTAGATTAGTCCATGCTGTTAGTGTGCACTACACAGTGAAAATAAACACAGCAAACCAAATAAATACAAATTAAATGCAAGTGCAAGAAAATGCAGAAATTAGTTTAATTAGTATTAGTAACACAAAATCACAGCAAAAAAATCACACAAAAGAGTTACATTATGTTGCGCCTACTCACTCTGACGAACACTGACCCAAAAAATGCTAAGTTAAGTAAGCACTCATTCAAAGGCTTTTCAATTGTTTGAAACTTAATGGGGAAATGACTCACTGGAATTACATGTCACACTGGCCTCTCTTTTGTACAAACACAATGCTTGTTGTACATAGTATTTTGCATGGAATGATTTACGCAATGAACTGCGTCAATGAAGTGTGAAATGTACATTGCTAACTGACAAAAGTACAATCTGTTTTGACCAGCATGTCAAATGAGAATTGCGTCTTTGCAATGACAATTGCTGTTTTGCAAAATGTGCTTTAGCATTTGCATTTTGTGTGAATGCAATGCGAGTTGAAATAGTGCCATGGCCAATTGCATAAATGTTGTGGGGTTTTGAGGTACTATTTTGAGAAATGCATATAAACGATTGAGAAAAACTGTAACAGAGGATTTGTGGAGACTGGTTGCAAACCAAGGATTCCAGAGCCCTTCAGCAGCTTTCTTGCAAGGTTTAACTAAAGGAAAGCAGTGATAAAATCTTCTGAAGCGCTCAGTATGTTGTAATATTATACATTTAAGGCTGTTGTCCATTCCCACCTGTTCTTTTTTATCTGACAAGAAGAAATTAAATATAGGAAAAATGATCTGAAACAGCTATAAACAAAATACCTGGTTTTGTTACATTATTCAAGGAATAATAAAAAAAATTGTTATCAATAAGGGTGGCAGATGAATTGGTCACCCTTGTTGGATTATATTAGATTAGATTAAATTAGATTAGATGGACTTTATTGTCCCTAAGGAAATTTGTCTTGGACACAGCTGTATAAAATACACATAAAAGTTGGCTTATAAATGAGGGGATATAAATAGCTGGAGTACAGAGTATTTTGGGCCTCATGCAAGAACATTTTCGTATTTTTATGTTAAATTTCTCTTACTTTTTTTCATGAGGTGGATTTGTACTAGTGTGCCAAACGCTCGTATCTTCAGAAAACTGCTGTAAATGACCTGCATAAACATGATGAATGGCACCTAAATGAACGCGCATTCACGACAATAACATAACTGACGCCCCAATCATGATATATAAGGTTAGGCGTCCGGCCCCAAGCTTCATTCATAAAAATGACATGGAAGACTAAGAAGAATTCTCTGAGAACTCTGAGATTGAAGTCCTACTATTAGAAATAAGTCAACGAAAACATATAATATTTAATAGCCTAATTAAGGCCCTGCTAAAGCCAAGGAATGGGAAAAAATTACTTGTTATACAGTGTTGTCTGTTGTACGTTCCCTTACAAAAAACAACTACAGTATCCCTATACATTTTAGATCAATACTAAATAAATATCACAACAAAACTATAATTCCCTATAGGAATATTATAGTGATACCACAGAATACAACTAGAAATAACCACCTCACGGTTGTATGCCTCCGCCAATAAACCTTGTTTTATCATTGCAAGGACAGTCTTTATTTATTGAACATATATAATTAATGTGATTATTAGGTCAACTTAAAGGATTTTGGTGCCTACAAAAGTAAGTGACAGCACTTAGAACGTATGTAGAATACGCAGCATGTAGAATGACCCAACATCGTTTTCTCAGCTACAGTGGTAAGCAAAACATTATGATGTTGATTATGATGAAGTGAAGTTGACCTTTGAACTTTTGGATATAAAATGTCATCACTTCATCATTTTATCCTATCATTTGTGTGAAATTTTGTCATAATTAACGTATGAATTCTTGAGTTATGGCCAAAAACGTCTTTTGTGAGGTCACAGTGACCTTGACCTTTGACCACCAAATTCTAATCAGTTCATCCTTGAGTCCAAGTGGACATTTGTGCCAGATGTAATGAAATTCCCTCCAGGCATTCCTGAGATATCGCGTTCATGAGAACGGGATGGACGTGAGGTCACAGTGACCTTGACGTTTGACCACCAAAATCTAATCAGTTCATCATTGAGTCCAAGTGGACGTTTGTGCCAAATTTGAAGAAATTCCCTCAAGGCGTTCCTGAGATATCACGAGAATGGGACAGACGGACAACCCTAAAACATAATGCCTCCGGCCATGGCTGTCGGCGGTGCGGAGGCATAAAAATATCATGATAAGGTCACTATAAACTCACTATTGAGTACCACAGCCACAATAATTCCCTATCGGAGTATGATAGGAATATTGTAGGACAATAGTGATTTTTCGTTAGGAAAAGAAAGAAATGGCTTGACATGAAATTAGGTGCAAAAAGCAAGGGGATCCATGACTGCAACAAGAGGGGGCCAGGAGGAAGTCTCTGTTACACTGACAGATGAAAGAATACCTGCCATAATTGGCAATGTGGCACTGTCAGGTGTTCAGTGGAAGATGTCCCCCTGAACAGCGACTTGCAAGCTGCTGCAGCATATGATGATAATAGGCCTATGCATGAGTCTAATGGTAAGACCTAAAACCATATTTCTCTTTTTTAAATTTTGATTCACTTGCACATTGCCTAGAACTCAGATTTATCTCCCTCTATAATGTATATTCCCCAATACAATCTAAACTTGCCTTTGTCTCACCTGAGTGTCAAATAACCTGGCAATTATTTGTGTTTTTTGTTTTCTCTTTGTATTGAGCGCATTTATAGGCTCATATGAGATTTTATGCAGCACTGGTAAAATAAATTACGCACTACCTTCTTTTGAAAAAGCCAACAGTGCTCCCTTGCTATTTTTTCCTGTGTTTTCACAGTTAAACAGGATAATCTCAAAATAGTTACATTTTGAAGCGTAATTTATATATTGAAACTCAAAATGTCTTCAAAGTAATGAAAGAGATATAATCCATCGGTCAATAACAAAGTTTTTTTGATTTGGAGAACTAGAGGGCGACATAAACCACAACACATTTGTAAATAACACACAACAAAGCCACTGCACTACAGCGGCCTACTAAGGACAAATGGAAGGATAAATGCTAATAGCTACACGTACCTGCTGAGAAGTCTCGCCGGTTACCAGTCTTGCTTTGCTAGAACTTTCTCCCTCTGAAGATTACATGTCCCACAATGACAAGTGAAGAGGTAGGTAGCACGTTTACTAGTTTAACAAATTTACTCGCTCACTTCATTGATTACGCCATTACGAGCATTTTTTTTTTCAGGAATGGGAGGGGGTGAGGGCTGCTTTTAATCAGCGAGAGAAGTGCCAAGCTAGTTTTAAAAAAGTTAAAAGCTACTGAAAAAGCTTTGTTTGAAGCTTTGTTTGAATTTGACAACAAGTCAAAGTCAACTTAGAAAAGAGGTGAAAACAGCAACACAGCTGATCCACGTGTGGATATTGGTTTACATTATTATGTCTCATATTGGTTTATGTCATTATGTCTCAATGATTTCAATCACAAATACTTTATTTCAATCAACATATGTCAACATATATCAACATGGATATGTGCTGGATATGTAAATATATGTACATACATGTTCTATATAGGCCAACAATACAATAGGAGAAAAACACAAAACAAACAAAAAAAAAAAGGATACAAAATGAGGCTGCATCCTGCCGCATATTTGTGTCTGACCACAGCACCTCATCTACATCACAAGCCATGTTCCCATAGACCGGTCGTCTCAGTTTTGCAGAACATCCAGAAACATGATGTTATTGGTTTGGGTACAAGAACATATATTTTTTTTTCTATATGAAATGACACATTACTGCAACATTGGCCAACCATCACTGAGTAGCAAACAAAGGAAAAAAAGGATAACATGCATTCAGTTGTTTGATAATCCAGCCTTGTATCCAAAGAGCACCTTACTACATACATTGGAATTCAGTTGAGCACTCCTCCCTTTTTTCATCAATGAGTAGCATAGGCTACAAATTTAACCCTATCGTATACTTTAAAGAACAATAGCATAGTGTAGAGAGTAGGCAGCTTGCCTGTTCTCATTTCTGAATGTCCGGATGATGGAAGCAACAGTGTAGCGGCTCAGGTTGGGCTGGACTCTCTGCCCAGCCTCCCTCATGCTCAATCCATGGACCACATGGTGAACCAAAGTGGCCCGGATCTCATCTGAGACAATTGTTCTCCTTGCTCTTCCTTGTCCTTGTCCTCCTCTTCCTTCTCTTCCTTTCACTCCTCTTCCTCTAGCTCTCACTGCAACATTGGCTTCCATTGTTCTCAAAAACAAGAGAGCTCACCTGTTGTCTTTTTTATAGCGCTAAAGCTCTGATTCGTAAGTGAACAATTCAGCTATTAGTGTTTGTACTTATGATGAGTGGATGTGGCCAACTGGAAAATGAAGTTTTAGCATTTGGAATGGCAGTGCTTTCCAAATTCAATTTTATTTTTGAATGTTGTGCCTAATGTAGAGAGTGTGTAGTGTTTTGCAGAAAGTGTGATTTAGAATTGCGAACTGAGTGAAAACCAAAAAATATGCTTGTATTTTTCCAGACTTGGTTTAGGGATTTGATACAAGCATTTCAGGTTTTAGTGATTGTGTCTCAAGTTCCAGTTTAATGTGTATTAACAATTGTGAAAAACTGTAAAGGACCAAAGAGAATAAAACACAGGACAAAAATCAAGAGGAAAACAATAGTCCAATAATCAGGATAAAGCGGAGGCAGATGGGTAAGTAGTAAGCCTGTGAGAAGGGGGGTGGACGATCAGCTGGTCATACTTCAGGTATATGCAATGTTATTACATTCCCTTTTGTTCTTTTTTCCACCATTCAACACCCTCACACTAGCCTGATATTCAGACTGAATGGCCATTTCGTTACCACTCCATTATTCAGCCCGAGATTGCCTCCTTGTTGGCCGTTTTCTGTGTAGGTGGGGGTTGATTTTCCCCTAACCAATCACTAGTGACTGACTTATCTGGCTGCTCTGACGTTATTTTCGATGCAACGTGATCTCACAGAAATTCGTGAAATGAACATGACTTGTTAACAGTAAATTACGTGTTGGTGGAACATAAAGTGTTACATTTACATTTACGTTTTCCCAGCACAAAACGGTTACATAAAGGACACACGACTATATAAACAGGAAGTAGTGTGACATTGAAGTAACATGATGGCCAGTAATGGTGTTGTGGCATATGGATGATGAGTTTCCCTTTGATGCCGGCAGACTGGTACATAATCAACATGCTACTCTTACTAGTTACTGAGGCATACCTTGGGAGATTCACATATGCTCTTTCTTCTTCTAGAATATATTTGTTTGTGGTGGATGTTGGGAGAGAGCATTAGTTGTCACCAGTATTCTAGTTTTGCTCATTCTTTATACAGTGGGAGTGTTTTAATGTTAAGGTTGACTTGCTGCTGTGCGTACTTCGTGGGGGTAAACATCGTTTATAGGAGTTTCCCTTGTTAGGGTCAGTGGTGCTTAGGGGGTTTGTAAATTCTAGTGTGTACGGTGAAAGTGGATAGAGCGTTTGTCTGGACACCTCAGTGGCCCCCGACAACTAGCTGCTTGAAGACTAGGGTTGATGTTGGTAAGTTAGTTTTGTTTGTTAGTTACTTTAGGGCTGAGGAGTCTCCTTATGTGTTTGGGCTATCCTGGTCCTTGTATTACACACAGTAATAATAGCACTTGTTTGCATTATGGCTTTCAGCCTTGTTTTGCACTAGCTTTCAGCCTTATGTTAAGGTTGTAATTGGTCATGGCTTCTGTTGTGGATGAGTTTCTTTGATCTCCTTCTGAGTGCTTATTTGATCAGTGTACTAAAGAACAGCGTCCGGAAATAGCTGAGTACTATATAATTGAAGGAAGTGATAAATGTTTGAAAGAAAAAATTAAAGCCATTTTGAGAGTAAATGTAGTAGATACTGGAGTCCTTAAGATGGATGAAAGGCTTCAGCCTATTTGTAGTCCAGTGGGTTTCAATTTTGAGCAACAAAAAGAGTTGTTGATGATACAACTGGAGCATGAGAAATTTAAATGGCAAAAAGAATTTGAATTACAACTGGAACTGGAAAAAATAAAATAAAAGACTGAGCAGGCAAAATTGGAATTAGAACAGTGCAAATTGAATCTAATCAAGGAAGGTAAATTGTCTGATATCTCCTTTCGGGAAAGTGGTGTTGGTTCCACTGATGCTCATTCCAGCTTTGACATAATCAGCAATTTAAGGTTATTTCCAAAATTTAACAAGAAGGATCCAGACACTTTTTTCTCATTGTTTGAGCACCTGGCGGACTTGCATAACTGGCCTGATGTTGAGCGCACTTTGATGGTCCACTGTATTTTTACTGGTAAAGTGCAAGAAGCATATTCCAATCTAAATCTTTCTGATGCTAAGGATTACGTGAAAGTTAAAACTGTTGTTTTAAAGGCATATGAGTTGGTTCTGGAGGCTGATCGGCAGCATTTTAGAAACCGGAAGAAAACTGACAGTGTGCACGAGATTTAGTGTCTCACTG
Source organism: Centroberyx affinis (assembly GCF_046629955.1). Classification (NCBI taxonomy): domain Eukaryota; kingdom Metazoa; phylum Chordata; class Actinopteri; order Beryciformes; family Berycidae; genus Centroberyx; species Centroberyx affinis. The sequence goes on from NW_027281769.1 coordinate 40,542, forward strand.
TAATCGCTGGTGTTCTGCTTCAGGTGTTTGAGGATTTGAGGATCTTTGTAATCTAGTTACTGGAACAGTAATAGTAATAGTAAGTCCACTAAATGTGATCATGTAGGGAAATATGACCCAAACAGAAATTGTAATTGCTGTCAACATAAAGGACACAGGAAAAAACGAGTCCTGTTCTAGTCTAAACAAAGTCCGACAGTGCACAAATAAAATCAGCTGCATTTGCTGCTCCAAGTAGTTCAGTTGTTATCTCTTCAGTTACAGATGCACTCTAAAAACTTGAATCCTAAGTGTAGTGCTGGTTATTTTGACTTCAGATAGGGATTGTTTAAAGTATCACATGATAACGTGGCAGGACATTTGGGAGTCCGTAAAACCTATGACCATATGTTGTGTCATTGCCTGGATATTTCCACTTACATAAAAACATGTTAACTTACCAGTAAGCCTAATCAGGTAAAACCTGCACCACTATATCCCATTCCTGCAGTTGGTCAGACGTTTGAACACTTAATTACTGATTGTGTTGGTCCTTTGCCTCAGTCAAGGTCAGGAAGCACTTATGTACTGACTGTAATGTGCCAGATGACCAGGTATCCAGCTGCCGATCCGTTCTGCATGATTACAGCTAAATCGGTCGTCAAGGCTTTGACACAATTCATCTCTGTATTTGGTATATAGAATGTGTGAATGTGTAAAAAAATATTTAACAAAATAATTTGTAAATGTGTAGAAAAGATTTGTAGTTGTAAACAACATTTTGTGAATGTATAAAAAATTTGTGCATAAATTATTTCAAATGTGAGGTTGCAAAAAAAAAAATCAGAGTAAACAGATACAGATTTGTGAATGTGTAATAAAAGATGCAGAGTAGCAAACTGTGCATGAAAAAATGTCAAAAGTCGGTTCCTGTTTCATTGAGGTTACAAGCACATTTTTGATCCTGTCTTGCCGAGGGAGTCTGACTAGCCAATGGGAACGCTACTTTTTTGACTATCCAATCCTTTGCCTCAGTCCAATCAGGGAGTGAGTTTTACTATCCAATCAAGGGACGAATGGCTCTGGTGCACTGCGGTCAGTCAGCTGCAGTCCCCCTTGCTGTCGGAGTTCGTAGCAGCTAAGGATCTACACAAACCACCAACTCTATAAAAGTGGCCTCAAATTAAATTCAGCATTTACTAGGTCTGTGACGGTTACCGCATTACCGCAATACCGCGGTCATTTGACACCTACCGTGGGGTTGAGCTCATTACCGTCATCACGCCATTTTTTTTTTTTTTTTTTTCAAGTTTTATTGGATGCTTTGTTACATAAAATATTACAGGCATCTCATATTTCTTATAACATATCTTACAGTATATATTGTATACAATAAAAGGAACTAACCAGCATGAATATCATTTGTTTAATGTCAAATATTTATACACATATAATCTGTCCATTAAATCCTTTTGGGAACGTGATTACGCAGCACCTGTCTCTCTCCTCTGCTCTATTCCTCCGACCACAGTCAACACTCTTACGGGATTTCTCTGAAGCGGTTCTTTGGCATGGTTTGTCTGAAAAAAGTCTGTTGTCGAGTAACTGCCGATATTCATGTTTGGATATCCGTGGAAATACAGAAGCGCAATACTACTGCGCAATGAATGCTTTCAGTTGATCCACGGACAGACTATCGTACGTTTCATGTCTCTGTGCGCCTCATCGCACTGTTGTTCTAAAGGTATGCCTTTAAAGCCCAAATATTTGGAAAAACTCACAGAAGGATGAGACCATAGCATTTCTAGTGTTTGAGAAATTTTAATTTTAAATCTCAACGCCAGCCGGTGTAAAAAGGTGCTTTAGGGACAGATGTGGAATGGACATACATGTAGCCAGTGGTGTAGTGGTGCCTGGAGAAGTGGGTATACTCTTAATTTATGCCCCAATTTTTTTTCTTTTAAAGCAGCCCGTCCAGCAAAGGATAAACGCCCTGTGTTATAAACAGTGACATGTAAGACTACTCTTCACCCAAAAATGGGCAAGTAGTATTTGCACATTGTCACTTAACTTCTGCTGCTTGACTTCAGGGAGTAAGGATCATTATGAAATCATTATGCAAGTAGTCTATGGGCCAGTAGTTTCTTTTGTAAACTGTCTCTTGAAACAGCTGATTTGCAACAGAGTGTAGGCCAGAGTGTGCCACCATTATAAAATTAACATTATTTGTCGAGGGGCAGTTTGCAAATATTACTGGTCCTACACAGGCCTAATGCATGAATATAAGATATATTCAAAATGAGGCAAACATGGTGTTTCAGTCAGAGATTAGTTTATTTTTAACAAACATTCAGAATGACACAGCCGATTTTCAAAATCAAATATTTCAAAACTGAATTTGACAATTCTCAATACATGTTCACAAACCAACTTTAGGGAAGCAAAGATTGCCCAGGTGCTGGTAACAGATTATTGACGGGCAAATTCACAAAAGGATTGCGCGGCTTTTGCTGACGCTAAACCTGTGCAAATAAGACAAAAACGAAACCGTGTAATTCACAAAGCACTCGCAAAGGGTGAAATGCACCGCTAACTGTGCTGCCACACAATTGGCGTCTCGGTGCTCCTGTGCTATTTGCACATATTTAAATTAGGTAATATGCATACATTTGGTGCAAAATTGGCCCCTTTCTATGCAAATCAGTCTCATTGCAAAAACAGTCCAATTCACAAAGATCGGCACTAATTGCCACACGCAGTTACAGTGAAATTATTAGCGTCTTCAGAGAGTTGGTGGTAATTGAAGCGCATTTATAAGGGGTGTCACGCCCAGACTTTCCAGTGATCATGGCAGCAGTGATTGTAGCCAGGCGAAGGCATCGTAATGCCAGGCGTGCTTGTGAGTGGATATTTCGAAGGGGACTATCACTTGTTGATTTAACAGAATTGAATTGACCTTGCAAATGTCTCTGCAACAATTCCACCTTTGTGTGACCTAAAAAATAAAATTGTCTGTAAATACAGTCTGTAAATAATATTTTGACATTATTATTATTATTATTACTATAGAACTTTAACACAGATTGCTTCACAAACAAAAGCAAATAAATCAGTACAACCAAACAGATGAATGAAGCTCCCCTACATGCCATTTTTGAAAATACATGAGCAAAAAATTAATCAAAAATAAGGTTATTATATAAACAAATTTCTTCCCTCTATATTGCACTATAGTTATATACTATAACAGTATAATTGCACTATAGTTATTACTACTTCCCTCTAATAACAATAATAATAATAATAAACATACCTTCACAGTCCTGTAAAAGACACTTGCCTCTGTCAATTCCCTCCTCCAGGCCAAGAACTTGTTTGTTCTGGAGAGTTTGCTACACAATTTCTTCAATGCTGTTTAAAGGCTGTTCTTGAGGTGGACCTCCGCCTGTTTCTGGAGCTTGTGAGGCATTGAATGATATTTTCTCCTTTGTTCTCCACTTTAAAACATGCCATCTTCTTTTGCAGTCTGAAGGTGTGCGTTTGGAAACACCGACAGCACTGACAGACTGGGATGTTAAATCCCAAATATGGTTTCTCGCTGTCCCGGTAAATTTCTTGCCTGAAGTTTTGAGGAATGCCTCTGCACCACGTCTCGCGGTCTAAAAATTTCATTTTTCTCTTTCTCTCTGCCATTGTCCTGCCTACTGTGTTCTTTGGCGCAAAGGCAACATTTATACTTTGGCACATTGATAATTGTAATCAGACACAAAACAGGGGCAAATTGCACTCAGTTGCAACACGTGATGGGCGTGTTTGCGCTGGCATTAGCGCAGTATCTTTTGTGAATCGGTCCTTGAGACGGAGCAAATAGCGGTTTAAATGATACGCAATTCATGGTGCTATTAGCAGCCACAATCCATTCTTTGTGAATTCGCCCCTGAGTGTTTGTTGCATTATTATTTGAGGTAAACCAACACCCTAAACCTAACCAACCCAACCAACGAAGGCAACGAGTACTAGCCAATCAGAGGCAGAATAGGGCAGGTCATGCCTTCGCCATCCTAGGAAAAAAAGCACACTAGTGAACTAAAAGGGCACTCAGAGAGCGCAGACCTCCGCCACGGTTCGTGCTATTATTGCTTGTTCGTGAATTGGATACGGATCCGCTCCAAAATTGAATGGGTTCTTCCTTGGACCATGCTACACCCTTCCATGAAGTTTCATGAAAATCTGGCCAGTACTTTTTCCGTAATCCTGCTAACAGCAAAACAAACAAACCGCACCGAAAACATAACCTCCTTGGCAGAGGTAATGATGTGGGGATTTAGAAGTGGGTATACGAAATGCCGACTGAAAAATAAGAAGGTATACGCCGTATACCTGTGTATACCCTGCACTACACCACTGCATGTAGCGTTTATTTAGAGTATAAACCTACATCAGAGAGGCTATAACAAAAGGCTACAGCACGATTTTCTTGCTCATTACTTATTCATAACTACGAGTCATAGGCTATATGAGGCGCTCTAGTCGGCATCCTTCCCCTTCGTCTCGTGAGCACTGCTCCTCTCTGCACCTCAAACTACTTCTATTAACTCTTGTTCTCAGTCTTTATCATTTCACAGGAAATCATGAAACAAAATGTAAATTTGATAAATGTATCAATAGCCTACTTATACAAAATATAATATTGATAAACAATATAAAATGTTGCAGTGTCTGGGGTTGGAGGTAAACCGCCACACCGCGGGGGGCGCTACTTTTTCGCCCGTAAGAACATTTCAATACCGTCAAAGCCCTATTCAAACCATGGGGACTCAATGTTTATAGATGTGCAATTCAAAATGCCTCCATTTTTAGTAGTGTTTTATCTAGACCCCCTCCTCTTTTGGACAATGTAATTTGTTCAATACCAATGTATTTCAGAGCAGGTATCGGATGGTTTAGTTTCATGAAGTGTGCCGCCACTGGAGAGGTGTCTTTTTTGCATCTTATATTCCGCTATTCTTTGTTTAAATTCTGTTGATGTTGTGCCTATGTAGGCTTTCCCACAATGGTATGTTAGCATGTATATCACTCCCTTGCTATTACAAGAAATTACTCCCTTTATTTGTATTTCCATTCCTTTATGTGGATGTTTAAACCAGCTTTGTTTTGTACTGCTATTGCATTGAGCACATGCCCTACATTTATAATTCCCCTCTGGGATTGGGGCCAATAAGGATTGAGCTGGAGATACTTGGGGGACATATTCTGAATGTACAAGTTTATCCTTCAGATTTATGCCCTGTTTAAAAGCTACCCTTGGTAGGTCTGTATAAAAATGCTTGAGTTCTCTATTCTTTTGGAGTATGAGCCAGTATTTCGGCAAAATGTCTTATTTGTTCAGAACACTTTGTTGTTTGTTCTCATTATAATAGATTTAACCTCCTTTTTAGTTTTTTCCTTTTTTTTTTAAATAAATGAGACTGTCCTTCCCCAAAAAACGACCCCATAGGTCGTTTGTACAAGCAGCTTATTACGACATATAGTTATGTTTGAAAGTTTAGTGACCTCTAGCAGTTGTGTAAATAACAACAATGTGCTACGTTGGTCTGTGTCCACGTCACGTGACTGTCAAGTTTTTCTCTCAGTATTGAAATAACATGGTAGAAAGTAAGGGTGTTGTGGTCGGGGATAGTGGATGGGCGTATACGTTTGCCTTCGATGTCGGCGGCCGGGGTTCGATTCCCAGCGTTTCCAAAGGACATACAACCATGAGTCACATTTTAATGTTTTTTAATTTAACCATGACCAAACCATTTTCCTAACCTTAACCAAGTTGTTTTAGTTGCCTAACCATAACCCAAGTTGTTTTATTTGCCTAAACTTAACCCTAACCTTAACCAAACTTGTTTTACTTGCCTAAATTTAACCAAAGTGGTTTTAATTGCCTAAATTTAACCATTAACCAACCTTTGGGACGTAATTCAATTTGTGGGTTTTCAAATTCATCAAGGTCATGTTCATTTCACATATTTTTGTGAGATCACGTTGGAAACGCTTCTGTGGATCGTATTAGAGGGTAGGAACAAACGACCTATGTGGTCGTATGGGTTGGAGGACTTCTTGAAATAAATATGGAAATAATACATTTTCATATGATTTTTATCATATGAATTTTTATCAATGTATTTTAATTTATTTTTAGAACTTACTTATTATTACTATTTTATGTAGGCCTACTCCACTGCACATTGCTGGATACTTGCTGGATATTTTTTCTGCCCAAATAAAATAGATGAAGGATATGTAAACACTTAGGTCATTGCTTGTGATATTGATTATTCTAAGCATTTATTTTACATTAGGGCTAGGGTTACATGAGAGGTATTATTATTTGGTAGTGGTAGTAAATATTTAAGAGCTGTCACAACTGCAACAATGCAGTCACAACCGAAACACCTGCTTTTTCTGCAAATGTAGAATAACAAAAAAGGTGCTGTGAGGCTTTACATAATGTAATTAATCGGAAACTATTAAATTCATATGATCAAATTTGTCCTTTTTACAGGGAAACTTTGCACTGAAGTTTCATTAATTCAATTTTTTTATTTGATTTAAAAATTGTATATATATATATATATTTTTTATAATTTTCAGTGAGGTAAATTAAAATTATCAATTGGGTGTATAATTTCAAGGATATTGTCCATTATTCCTTGTCTGTCATTGGTTGTTCTTTCCTGTGGTTCTGTATTTTCGTTGCTTGTTTTCTCAGGTGGACTATAGAATTCTCGCAGTCTAATGCTCCTAAAGAACCAGAATAAATCAAATTTAATTTCAAACTCGTTAATGGAAGAGGTGTGAACAAAACTTAGGCCAGAGCTCAAAACACTAATTTGTTTATCAGTTAGCGGCTTACTTGATAGGTTGAATATATTTATCTCCGCTGGTTGGTTTGTAGTCGCAGTAAGATTTTGAGAGACACAGGGGCATTAGACACCTTTATTCGAGAGTCGGTGTTGCCTTTTTCATCTGAACCAGATCTTATCTCTGCACAAAATTCAGCATGTCTCAGCATGTCTTACTTGGTACAGGGAGAAGTAAGTGTTGGCATACGTCTTCAGTTGCCTCTGGATGATGTCAATGTCCAGGTAATGACTTGGCAGGGGTGAGCATGACTGGGCTGAGGGTCCACCACGTAATGTTGTGACACAGTTGCCAACTAAGTGTTCTCTCTCACAGGAACCTGTGGAAGGCGTTACAGATTTCCTGAGGTAATTACATCCTGTGCTGTAACACGTGACATGAGTCGTACAGTGTCAGATTCTAGTCGGGAGAAGGGTACTCATTCAAATAGTCAACAAAGGGAGCAGAGAGCTGACCTACCTTTACAGGAGCTGTGTGATATCGTTCTGCCTGCTGATGAAACAGAAAATACTGCCCAATTTTATTTTTTCCAAGATGATCTGTTGATAAGAAAATGGAGTTTTGTTGGAGATCCAATCATCCAGAGTGTTGTGCCATCTAAGTTCAGATAGGCAGGCTGGATGGGGCAGCGTTGTGGCATAGGTGTCTCCTGGAATTTGAAGCAAGATAATGTATCACCTGTCTTATTATCTAGGCCTGGGATATGAGCTGCTCTAAGTATGAAGTTGCCTGTAACACATATCCAAGTGACACACCTCATTAATGCTACTATTGTGTATAGTTCTAAACAGGTGGTAGATTGGATGCTTGGAGGCAAGGATAACAGTTCTTTGGGCCACATATCTGAAAACCACAGATTTTTCTAAAAGCCCCCAAAGCCAATGCAGGCTTTGGGGGCCCCTCTACATGAGATGCTGTTCCATTTTTTGCATAGCGATCAGAATCTTAGATCAGATTTGCATCCTTCGTCTAAGCTAATGTGATCATGCAATTTATCCACTGTTTTTGTAAAGTCTACGGGCCTGGAAACAAAGGAGTGTCCTTGAGGAATAATTCTCATGGCAAGATTTAATGACCTAATGAAGAAAGTAGATCCTGTTTAGATATAGTAGGCTGTGTCTCGAGACAGAGAAACTTGCATGAGAGTGGAATCTAATGAGATGCCTAAAAACTCAATGATTTTTTGAGGGCTATGGTCTTTTCTTTGGAAAGAGGAACCCGTAACTTCTTAAAAGTGTCCTTAAGCATGGGAGTGCAGTGATCTGGTTTAGACTGGGGATAATCAACTATGAGGTAATTTGCAAATGTTGAGGAGAATCCAACAGAGAGTATACGTATCATCAAAAACTACAAGGGACAACAACCAAAAGTAAAAAATCTGAACCTCTCACACCACCTAATGCCAAATAAGTGCCACTGTAATGGATGAAGAGGCATAACTTTAAAAGGCAAAGCAAACTTAACACCAAAGTGTCTGTGATATCAGCTTTTCTGAGCCAGGTGCCTCTGAGCCAGGTGTCTCTACCTGCTTTATAAACTTAATGGGGTTATCAATTGTGGCATAACAGAGTGAAAACAGGGCGAGAGGAATCAAGCTATTAATGTTAGGCGTGCTGCAATTGTGGGAACGTCAGGTGCTTTAATAACAGATTAAAGATTATTTCACATATGAGACATCTTTGGGAGAAAACACAACCCGCCAGAAACCCTTGAACTAACCCAGTAAGTACATAATTAACAAAACAGCGATTTGGATGATTTTTTAGAGCCTTGGATAGCTCACCTTGCTACCCCAGATTCATTTTTGCTGAGAGTTGGTGTAGGCTGGGGCTGGAGCACAGTTTTGGGGCACAGACTTGACTGTATGGGAGAAGGAACCACATATGGCACAGGTTAGGGCACGGTGACTGGTGAAATGCCTCTGAACAGACCAGTCCAGTCTTTGATTGAACTTCTGAATGTACATGGTGGCGTTTGCTGAAAATGACTTGTGATAATCATAGAAGTACCTCCATAAAACAGCCAGGAAATTACAGAAATTACAGCTAAGTCAGTCATGGCCAGGCTTTTTGATAGCCTTATATTTTATAGCATTATCTTTTAGAACAGCAGATATTTCCCCACAACATCAAAATCAAAAGTTGATTTTGCTGAGAGGCAGTGATCCATGACATCAATTCATAAATACATCTTATAATATCTTGTAGCAATAGCAGGGATATGGCATGTGTATAGAGTTATAGGACTATGGGGTGAAATGTTTAAAAACAAGAGAACCAAGACTTAAAACTTTGATGTCTGGTGCTGCTTCAGTGAGGGGACTTATTGGTCGTTTTCACACTTTGTACGTTTGCTTGAGTCTGAACCCGAGTTGCCTGACTTCACAGATTTATTTTCCGTCACGAGGCAACTGAAGCGCATGCACTTGTTTTTATTTCCTGAATGAGTACGGACTGTGTTCTCACTGATGTGAACTGTACTACAGTTTGCTTGGAACTGTACTCAGACCACCTTGTACAGGCAAACTCAGGTGCGGTTCCCTGGTCCACATCCGAGTTGAAAAAGCTTTCACATTACCAACTTTTGACATGAACCTTACCTGGATTTGGACTAAAAGGCCAGTGTGAAAAACCCCATAGTGTACTCAAAGAATATTTATTTTTACACCTTAATGGATAACGCTGGGCTAAACACCGTATTGGCTTGTTATGGCATAGCTGCATAGTTTTTCATTGGCTGTTGAGGTGGTCCGTTAACTTTGTGTAATTGAGGAGTATACACTACCAGATTACGTACAGATTCCACTCGTGAACATCAAACGTGTTTGATATAATCGTAGTGCCTCCGACCCTCGTCGGGAGGCAAGAGATTAGAGTCTGTGTTCCCCTCATACACTTATCTTATTATATGTGCCAACTGACCACTCCGACTGCCCCAAAATCTGCGGACTAGTGCAGACCAGGACAGACTCGGTCTGATTGTGAATCTTGGCTAAAATCGGGGCACTAGTTGTCTAGTGTATCTCCAGCTTAATACGTTGCAAAGATGTTTGCAACAGTGGGTTCACTGTTTTTGGCACTACCGCTAGGAGTCAAAACCAACAATTTTCAAATCCTACATGTAGGGGCTTTAATGAATTCTACTTGGTATAATATTGTGACGAATTTGCACTTATTTGTATCTCTTTGCTTTATGCTGTTTTTCTCCAATGTGTCATTTGTGTTCCTGTTCTTTGGAATTGAAACAATAAGGTAATGCACACCCATTTTTTGTAAATCCATGCAAACTGGATGTAGATTTTTTTTTTATTAATACTCAATATACTTTTTGAGTTTAGTTTCTGAAAAATCATTGTATTTATAACTCAGCCATTGTATACAGTAGAAACTCCATTCAAAATTAATAATGCTCAGTATGGCATGCTGTTCATAAGCTCATTATGATAGCATTTATAGTTTATGAGTTTATATTATTTATATTATATTATTTATGAACTGTAGAATGCATTGAAGTTAATGATCCTGATGCGCCATTGTATTTACAACCCAACCAAGTTCAAGTTCATTTATTTATATAGCCCTTTATCACAAGAAAGTCTCAAAGGACTTTACAGAGAATGAGCCTAACTAGATCTAACTGATCAACAATCAACCATAGAACAGAATGATATAGGACAAACATAAGAAAGCAGAACAAAGCACAAGACACACAATAGCAGATTGTGAAAAAAATGGAAGAAACCTTGGGCGGGCCAAGTCAAAGAAGAATATCCCACTGGGACGGCTAAGCGTGCAATAGATCCCAGGACAAACAGTTACAAGAACATGGACAATGACACCTGCTGCCATGTTGAGTGGTAGCGTTTTTAGTTTATGTGTTGTTTTTGAACTTTACTGGTTTTAGGTCAAACCCCAGTACTCTTGAGGGCTGGGGTTTGATTGCCGTCTTTTCACACCCCAGCTGTTATAGAACGGCCCCAACAAAAGTCACTCTGGAGGTTCCAATGATAATTCAAAATTTAACTCTGCAGGACTGCGGAGTTGTAGCAGGCAGGACACAGACACACGTACTGGCGTGTGTGTATTTGTGTCAGTCAGTCAGGCAAGGCAGCAAGTCTCTCTTCACTAGTTTCGAGATGAAACAGGATCTCTTGGCTTGTAGTGATGATGATGCTGTTGAGTCCGTCTTTGGGAGACAAATTTTGTAACAAAGTTGTTGTTAGACTCCTTTAGCACATGTAGTGCATGAAATCTGCTTTGGGAAGAGTTGCTTGTGGTTTTGTTGTGATCAGGTGAGGGGCATGTGTATGGGCTGGTATGTCTAGTGTTACAGCGGGAAGAAAAGAAATTGGATAATGCAAATAGCTATTATATACAACATCACAGTTACACATAAAACAAGAGACATACATTAGAGTCCAACACAATGTGATAGCCATGGTTTCATGAGTCTGTATCACACAGACTGTAAAAAAAGATGGATGTAGTGAGTGTGACATCCCCCATAGGTTTCTTAAGGGCCGTTTTGAAGCCAAAAGTTGGGGTCTCCGAGCGCCGCCATGTTGACAGCTTTTGGAGCTGGAGCAGCTAGCGCGAGAATGAGGGTTTCCCACAGAGCCGCAGCGCCGCCTGCTATTGGTCCATGATCGGCGAGCTGCGTGATCACCGGACAGGCGACCTGTCAGTCACTCAGAAAACTACCCCGTTTTATAACCGTTATATCCCGTTAATGAGGCAGATATTTTGAAAATTGCCATATGGACACATATTAGAAGAAGTGAAATTAGCTACTGAGACCATAATCTCTTGTCAAAAAAAAAAAATATTGACTTTATATTTTGAGTGAGAAGTTGAGCTGTGGTCCCATAGACATGAATGGAGTTGGGCGGGATTCGTCTTTTTGGACCCTAGCGGACGTTAGAGGAACTGCAGCTTTCAGACACTTCCTTATTGGCTTCAAAATTCACCCGTGGTTTTGGCCGCTTGGTCTGTATCAAAGATTTTTCATGATTTTGTGCACATTCCAATGTGTCTCATCCCAGACTTTCTGGCACCTTTGGGATTATCAACCAGGGCTGTGTATTGGAGTTTTATGGCTGTTTACCAAATCTGTTCTATGTCTTTTAGGGGTGGAAATGAGGTCATTTATGCTGAGGTACTTTGTTTTATGAGGGTTTAACATTCAAGGTTACACATGCAAAACAAAATGTAAACCTACTTTGATAACATTTAAAACCCATGAAAATCATTAAAGTTGATGTAGCCTAATTCAGTGCAATCACTGTCATATTTTGTAGGCTAATCTAGATCAGATGACTATATTTATTCTGCCTGGCACCAGCCCCTGAATCACTCTCGCTAGTCCTGCCTACTCATTTTGCAATTCAGGAAATTAATAATGAAGTTTAAAACAAAATGACCACTTAGTGTGAACATCAGGCAAATATGTCTTAGACTGTGTATTTCATTAAGATGCTATGTCGAGCCTCTTGCATTTGAACGCAACTTAGAAGAGTTTTATCCTTTATTTAAAACTGAATGTAAAACTATCCTAATTTAGAAGAAAGTTGAGTTTAATGTGTTACTGCATATGTAACTTGTAAAGTTAGAAAATATTTTTTGTAAATGCATAGTACCTAATTCAGACCATAGAAAGTTAAAATTGAGTTGACATTTTTATTATTTGAATTTCTGTCGAAGTACAAATGTTTTATGGGCATACATCATATAATATAGATATGAGCCGTGGTCCACCTGTAGGCAATCAGCAAAAGCCAGAAGTGGACTGCAGGTGGTCCACTGGCCCAAACGCTGCTTAGCTGCCAGTGGCCTGCATGATGGAGATAAAAAGGTAAGTGAAGCAAGCATCTCTTTCTGTGTGTGTGTGTGTGTGTGTGTGTGTGTGTGTGTGTGTGTGTGTGTGTGTGTGTGTGCGCGTGCGTGCATGCGTTTTGCGCACCAGGATTTCTCTCCACGTTCTCGGAGAGACTCGGAAGCAACTAGTGGTATGGGTCTCTGTCTGCTTTTTGCTTTGGTAGCTTTTTGCTTTAAGTAGCATACCTGCAGAAGCCCAGAGGCTATATGATGTTTAGCTTGTGGAGTACGTATCACTCCCATCGCTCACTCCCAATCAATAAAAAGATTTAACAAATTACGCTATTCATTGTCGTCTGATCTGCTATTTATTTTCTTCTGATCTGCTGCCTTTTGTTGTGTTGCACAATGCTGGAGTCAATACGGTAATGGTGTAAGTGTAGGGATTGCATAGTGGTTAAATAACAAAAATGCATTGTGTGATCTCTACACTATTTTTGGCCTGTAAATGATGTCAAAATGGCCCCATCCTAAACTCTGTTATCAAATATGGTCAAAATTTGTGCTTGAGGCACATGCATATCCAGTAGTAACATCAGGTAGCCTACCTGGAGTGTTTAGAGGGGAAAATACATCTTTTACCATTCATCAGACCAAAAAGTAATTTAGAAAAATTTCAGATATGCAATCAGCTTTGTAGAAGACAGTGAGATCACCATAAGAAGAATCACATATTTGCTCAAAGATTACACTTTTTTTGTGATTTTCTATTCTCACTATATTTAGTTAGTAAGATTTGTTCATCTTAGTTTATTGACAGTGCTTACTATGCTCACTTTGATGCATGGTCTGCAGGGGTTATCAATAAATTCAATATCATATGTAATAATGAACAGACATATAAAGTAGAATATTGTTGCTGATTGATGCTGATAAAACTGCATTACATTTAGGTGACCCAGGTTTTGAGCTCTATACACTGTTTTATGGAGTTTTACCAAGGTGTAAATCTGGCAACTCTCTCTCTATCTTGTCATCTGGAGGATGACAATGTCAAGGATCCTCATCCTTGACATTGTGCAGGCTTGCTAGCATGCTATAGCCTACTGACTGCAGACAGGGTGTGGGGAAGAATCCAGAGGCCAACAGCTGGCCAGTGAGAATTTAGCACACTGGCTGCATGTCAAATTTTATTTTTTGTTATTCCATTTACTAATGTGTTTTCCTATTAATTTTCCCATTGCACAATTAATATATCAACAGCTTTACCATTTGCACTTTCTGCTTGGGCCACACGTTATTATTAGACAATTTTATTTTAACTTTTTTAATGACTTCAGTAGTCATGACAAAGTTTATTAGGATGGCACAAAACACCTCCACACTAACTGCTCTCATTGGTTAGTTTTTGACATTAAAGTAAAGTTACATTTTTACAGATTTTGTCTTACTATCATAGTAAATTACCTAGGTTGACAAATGCTTTGAGTCAATCACTTTACTTAAAGCAGACAAAGAGTGGTTTATAAAGCTTTATAATACACTAAGCATCTCACTTTACTTAAAGCAAACAAAAACACATGAATAGCTGGCCATAAAGCTCTATAATACACTATAAATATGGAGTTATAATCCTCTATAAGTCCAAGGTGTGTTATCACACAAGTTTTCTAACAGGGGGTGTTTAAAAACAGTATAAACTTACTCTATATGGGATTGTAAGCAAATACTTTTAAAACATTATAAATGAGCTTAATAACCAAATCACTATAGGTTCTTATTGATAGTGTCATAAGACATTATAAACATGTTTATCGTGTGGTACAGCTACACGTATAATGTCCTATAGACTTGTACTTTATAGAAAGTGTTACCAAAGTATGTCTTGCAAGAAAGGGGAATAGATTCTGGTTGAGATATGTATTTATAGATAAACATATATTTCATATATATTTATGTTTAAGATGGATATAATGTGAGGTGACGAAAGAGAAAGTGCTTAATGTTTAGTCTGGCAGCTATGGAATTTGAGGAGATTGACATATGGAGGCCCAAGCAATACTGCAGTATGTAAGTTAACAGTTTGCACATTTGTTCAAGCTTTCATTGCAATTAAACAAAATTATCTTAAAAGCTTTGCCATTACCTCAAAATAGTTCTCCCTCAGTTTCTGCCTACAAAACCTATCCTTTTAGTGGAAATCACAGCCTTGGACTGCAGAACCATTTTCTTTGCTAAGGAAAGAAGCTCTAGCGGAACTCGGCAATCATTCATGCCCATCAAATATAACATTTATTTTCTATGAAAGATTATGCTTCTTTTCTCTTTCATTCTAAACTCTTACACTTATCCACCAGAAACCTTTTAGTGCAGATGCAGAGAAAATTAAGCTAATCTTCCACTATAGAACAGTTCCTCCTGAGCAGAGAAACTTCTGCTGTCCAACCATGTCAGTTTGCTGCTGCAGCTGTCAGCAAGTGGCTTACGTATTTCTCACTTGTCATCATGGGGGCATGTTGATGAATACATGTTAAAGACTTAAGGACAGCTCTGCTCTGATGCTGGTTCAAGTGTCACTTTTGGCCATGGGAGAGCTGCAAAAATGTTAGAACTGGGAATGGCGATTATGATGGAGCATGTCATAGTCTTCTGCAGTTGATGAGTTGATGGACACAACTGTTTCATCTGTATGATAGAGAAATACAGAATTTGATGGTGATAAATCTTACTGGCTGTGCAGCCTGAGCACAAGCATTAAGTCTTTCAGTTCATTCAGCAAACCATAAAATGTAAAGCCACACACAGAAGTGGTTGGCCAATGAAGAAGTCTTGGTTATCAGCAATCTTCAGGAAATATATTGTTCATGCTGTCCATTGCCATACACTAATAATCACACTAATAGCAAATAGTATGCCTATGTGCTTAAAGGATGTACTGCAGCTTTTGTTTTGCACTAAAAGATTCCTGCTCTTTTTACGGTCTGAATTTGGGAAAGTGGTACAAACAAACATTGCTCTTCTTATTAAATATAGCCTTTTAATGAGAAATAGATTATTATATGAAACATTCATTTGAAATAAGCTGATATAATTTCAACAGAACAGCAAAAAAGTACATAGGCAAGGTATTAGAAGCGGTATCTTCAATCAGACATATCCATGGATATACGTATGCAACACTGTGGTAGCATAATGCCAGAGGAGTAAATGTGTGCTTGTTTCATGGACCTTATGCAGTGGCTCAAAATTAAATCATAATGTACAATATATTTTGACATATCAAAACAGTCAGAAATTGTCACACTCTTGACTCGTAAATAAATCACGAGACATGGGTGCCCTATACTGCGTGCTAATGTACTCAAATGAAGGGCTTTTTGATGTAATAAAAGATTTTTCCCTTTATTACAATTACTTATATTTTGTGATATTGTTACTCTAACTTAATAGAGGTAATATTTACATATATATTGTACAACAGGGGACAAGAAATTCCCACCATTCAAGATTTCATTCTCCATCTGGTGGTTGATTTCCCCACATGCACAACCCAGCTATAGAAAGCTTTTCTCTCAGGAGGAGATGAAAGGGGTACTTTAGTTGAAGATTTATGGTCTAAAATTCAGAAGCTAATTGAATGTCACTGTTCTGTGTAGTGTCTAAGAGCAAGTTTACTCCAGCTCTAAACATGTTAAAGGGATAGATAACAGGCACTTAATAATAATAATAATAATAATAATAATAATAATAGTAATAATAACAATAATATGGTAACACTTTATTTGGATAGTCCAGTGTTTATACTCAACTATCAGGTGACAAAAAATATATGTTCAACAAAGTGACACTTGCCTATTGCATCTCTACAGACTATGTAACCCTTACCCTGACCCCATTTTTAACCCTAGCCTGGCCCTATTTCTAAACTCAACTCTAAGATTAACCCTAACCCATACATTGAATATCTATAGACTACTTTTCACACTATTGTATCACCTGAAACTCAGTACACTCTTTAGTGACACATTATTGTTACTTTATAGTAAGCTGAGTATCAGCATTGGACTATCCAAATAAAGTGTGACCAACAGTACATAGGTAGTGTTGTTTGATAGTTCTGTTTCATGATTGAGAGTGTTAAACATATTTGTAGTTGTATTGGTTTCCCCAGCAACATGTAAAAAAGGGTTAAATCTGAATCATGATATCTGGAGAGGAAAATCTATAAAAAAAAAAAAAATGAAAATCACATGTGGTCAAAAGAAGCTTTACAGATTAAACGTTGTCAAAAAGGTATTTTAAGCTTTAATATAACTATTTATCTATCCATAGGGGAAATTCAATGGCTTTACAACACAATTCTTATCCAATATAATATACCTTCTTTTGTCGCCTCCCTTTCTGCTGTGCTATGTTCTATTTAAAATCAACTCAATAGATAGACTTGAGAGGAAAAAAAGAAACAACATATAACACAAATGGAGCATTTTTTATGTTCTGAAGTAACTACTGAGTGGGAGGGAGGTGGGCCTTTATGTCTTATGTCTATGTCAGGGAAGTGTATGGCTTCAAGTTGTCTTGTAAGTGTACGTGAATGATGAATGTTTAAATTTTGCTCTTGGTGCTGAAAAGCTCCACAAGTCAGCAGTCACAACATGTACGTTTTGCAAAGCTGTACACAATAGCATCGATTGTTAATCTTCAGACCACGATATTGCACTCACGCACCAGGAGGTACTGCCTTGTGAGAAACAGCTCGAATTTCAAACACGGGAAGAAGCGCCCCAAATGCAGGATTTAGCTTGGACTGGAGTCACTCTCAAATGACACATTCAGGTAACAAACAGCAATAAGCATCAAGCGAAAAAAGGTACGCGCACACACGCACGCCCACACACACTCACACACTCACACACACACACACACATATATATATATATATATATATAAACAGCTGGCTTTTGTTATTTGACATGACTATCCATTGCTGTCCTGCTGTGTGCCTTTATGTGTCACTACAATGACAAAATGCCTCATATCTCACAAAGAGCAATGCAGATTCATTGTGGGTTTGAAATGTAGTAAAGAGTCTATAACTAATGCGCAGAGTATTTGCTCACTAGGCTATTTAATCCTTAAAATGTATAAACATTTTTAATATTAAACTGTCCATTATGTCTGAAATATTTTGCACATTTGCTGAAATAAAAGGATGATATCTGGTCTGCCCTTATGTTACTTTATTATACCTTTTTAAAAATGTTTTTCTCAGTAAAGAATGGCAGTTTCAGATATAACCTTTGATCCCTCAGAGTAAAATCAAGGCCTCTTTTTCACCAGTACATAGATTTAATATTTCTTCATTTTTTTTTCTTTCTTTTAAGTTCTTTTAGGGAATGACAGACATGCTGGGACAAATATGATACAGTCTTTATAGTGGTTCCATTAATCTTCTTAAACTGCCTAAAAGTCTTTTCATCACTGCCTTTTTCCTTTTTGTCTTTAACAATTATGCTTACAAAGTTGTTAATATTACATCAAAAGGCAGAAAAAAGGTCCAAAAATGAAAATAGAGAAAACAAAATCAAGATTAATAACCCCTCACAGTTCTCTTTGGAGGGTGTCTTTCTTTAATTTGTAGTTCTTTTGTTAATGTTACTGTACTTCAGCAGAGTTTGGCAGTCAGGTGATCTGATTGTTTCAGTATCTCTGTGTTGTACATGTCCAAGGCATGGTTTACACGAATCATCTCACTGTTGTTGAGCTTAAGCCTATGCTTTAGCATACAAGAGAACAGGTCCAGCTGGGGCTTGCCAGGTGCGACTGGAGGAGCCAGGCGGTTAATCCGATCCCTAATGTCCAGCAGCAACAGCATGACAGACGAGGATGAGTAGAATTGAGTTCCTTGGGTGTACGACTGGTTGACCTGCTGCACAGCACTACGTAGCAGGTCAGCATTGAAGCGCAGGCTATAACCAAACACTTGGATATCCGAGATCTTTATGTAGATCTGACGCTTGTTGGGGTCTGCAAGGTCCACTGGGCCCTGTCCTGTGTCGTTGCGTAGACCAGTTGGAATCTTAGCACGACTACGCAGGTAGATGTGCACCGTCTCAAAGAAGGTCTTCCACCGATTGCCCAGCAGCAAGGTCCAGTTGAAGCACTGGGAGTTCTGCAGGCGTACCTTCTCCCAGCGTGGGTAACCGTGCTCACCAAAAGGCATGCTCCAGCCTTCTGAGTGGCTACCACTAAAAGGGTTGACATAAACAAAGAACATGGGGTCAATGCTGCTGTTGCGCATTTGGCAGATCTTCATTGATAGACCAATTATCATGTGGAGGTAGTCCATCCGGTTCTTGTTGCTCTTCAGAGTCAGAGACATGCGCTTACGCCATCGCGGGTCAAAGAAGGTCTCTAGGCGAATCTCATTGCTGATGAAGGTAGTGTGAATGTAGAGTCGTGAATCCATTTTCTGCAACAGGTATTTGAGCTCCAGGTCCTGGAAGTCCAGGTCAGTTTCAAAGCTGATGAACTGCTCACTACGTTCAGAGTCCACATTCTGGGGCTCACAGCGACCACGGTATAACTTGTAGCCCTTGTTGCAGGAGCCACATTGTGAAATGTTGGCCAAGCTGCACATGGCACAGCTATTGTTGCCACCAATGACGCAAGGGATGGGTCGCTGGCACAGTGTGACACCTGTGTGGCATACGCATGTCCTTTGGCTCTCCAGGAAGGTCCCCCAAAACCCGTTCTCATTGCAGTAGAGGAAGGACTGAACCCTGTTGAGCCACTGCATCACAGACCTATGACATTGACAGAGAGAGAGAGAGAGAGAGAGAGAGAGAGAGAGAGAGAGAGAGAGAGAGAAGATGGAGGATACGATTGGTCAGAAAGAATAAAAGGACAAAAGCATTAACAATGGCCAGTTAGCAAGCCCAAAGACAAATTTTACAATCCACTGCCACTGCCAAAGTTTAATGTTGTTTGTTACAGACTAATCAGTGAACAGGATAATATATTCCCTTCAAGGGGGAGGAGTCCCTTTATTTCCCTCAAGTGGGAAGCGTTACTTGTTATGCTAATCTTGTCTCTTCTTTCCCCCTCAGGCATCTTTCCTTGTCATCTTGACAGTACTAGAACTTCTTTTGTGAGTATAGGAGGTGAATTCTGAATCCTGATTTCTCAGAGTGGAGGGATGAGTTCAAGGTTAGTTTGACATGCTAATGAACCTGAGCATTAACTATGATGGATGACCTTGCATTTCAGCAGGCCAGAAAGCCACCAAGCTATCCCCAAAATGAGCCTAGAACAGATCACTCATAGAGGATAGTGGAAGCACCCTCTTTGAACCCCAGCTAGTTTTTCTCAAAAGCGGGAAATTGATTAAAGTGAAGGGTTTGTCAGTCATGCACAGAAGATTATATAAAATCATAAGTGGAGTACTTTTCAAAATGGAAGGGGCATTACCCTTGTGACAGTGTTTTACTCAGTGATGTTGTGTGTTTTTGAATTTGTAGGAAATTAACCTTGTACTGTCGTAAAAGAAAATTCCACCATCAGATACTCTTGCAATGATCATCCATCTGTAATGTTCAATGCATTCCAGGAGTTATTTTGTGATGAATTTACCATTTTGTACCCACTTGCCAGCAACCTGCCTTGTCTACTTCTACTTCAGTTAGTGATTTCCTAGATTTCCCAGAATGCTTTTGAACAATCCCCAGAGAAGGGTGTGAACTTGTTGTAGAAACTGGTCTCTCTGCCTCTTCTGTGATGTATTTGCCCATGTATGACTGTTGAAGGTCAATGCAAACTGGTTAGTTTGTTAGTCTAGAAAGAAGCCCTCTTTGACTCGCAGGGGCCGAAACCAAAACCAGATGTTAACCATTGACGTTTTAGATAGCTGAAAATTTTTCTCCTATTGAACACTAAACTAATTTTATACAAATGTTTACTCACATACCTTTAGGACAATAGTGATGAGCACAAGATATTAGACAAAGGACACTTATGATATGCAGTCGATATATGTGTGGACCTTGCACACAAAAAACTCCCAGAGTGTGTGTTTTAGTGTGTGTGCAGAATAAGAGGAGAGGAGAAATCCTTCCATGGAGGACTTAGTGGACTGATAATATAAATACATAACAAATGTGTTTATACCTATAACATAATTCACAATGTGGCTCCTGCAACAAGGGCTGCAATTTGCACCGTGGTCGCTGTGCTTGGCTAGCAAATGAGATTAAAAATTCTGGCCACAATTGTTCATATATACAGCGATCATCTTTACCCATCTTTACTCAGTACATCTACTCTCAATAAGATTTTTCCTCATTACATTTGCATTGTCTAAGGGTGAGAGCACATTGTAAAATGATAAAGGCCCAGTTGAATGTATGAGTAGAGCTACACTGACCAAACAATGCGCTGACTGAGAGTAATGCTTTTTTCATGGGCACATATTCATACTTTTTCTCTTTACAGAACCCTTGAACATAATAATGATAAGAAGAATAAAAACCGACTTTGTTTGAATAAAGAATCCACTTCAGGTTAAGACATCCCTCAGTGAGAATATCAAATCTTTGGAGAAATCCTGACTGTGTATTTCATGCAATGAAAACCTTTGAGTAGAAGAGGTTTGAAACCCCAAACCTAACAAGATCTACTAAAGACTGAAACATACAGTATTTATGTATAGTGTATTTTCAGAGATGAATAGGTCTTGATATAATGATTCAAACTGTTTCATTCATTTCACATTTCATAACTTGCAAAGACTGCAAATGATTCCTTTGGGACTGACAACAAACATGGACGTGACACCTGTGACATCAAATATTCTTCTTCTGGCCTACACAACAAAAAGACTATTCAAAAACAGGTTTTCTGAAAACTTCTAAAATCTATGTTACATTACAAATGGCATATATTTAACAATATGGCATATAAAAGAGAAGTGACATGTTTTGCAGGTGCTTATGCTTCAAATATGAAACTATTCCCATTAATTTTTATCATCTATTCATTATTGCATTGGACACATAACAATCCCTCTCTTGAATTTATTTGCAATAAGTGTTGAATTATGCAGTCTGAAATGCTGAGCTAAAATACGTTCTATCATATAATTGCCTCCCTCGATAAGCTATTTGAGAGCATCATGCGGCCTGTTTTATTTTTGCCTTATTCGTTTCCCTCAAAAGCAAGTGGCTTGGCTTGGATTTGCCACAGGAAATTAAATGGAAATGGGAATGAATGCTGTTTGTTTTCACGAATCAGAGCACACTCTGTGTTTGTAATGGGGCATCAAACAGCTCTGGTACTCAGATGACATACATTGTAGCTCCCTCCTGTGTTGGAGCAAGGGAAAAAGAGAGAGAGACATAGAACAACAGAGCAGAATGGAATCTGCTGGAGAGAAAGGCTGATTGAGAAAGAGAGAAACAGAGATGGGGCAGACAGAAATTGAGATGGTGTGAACAACAGTGTGAGAGGAATATACTTGATGATTCCATGTGACGTGTACATAGCACATTATGTCCACAATAAAATACAAACTTTTGGTCAGGATATTTACAAAGACTCTCATTATAAGGGAGCACTTTAATTGTACACATATGCCTGTTGTCAAAACCAATAGCAAATATGACTAAATAAACAAATGAACATTCATATTTGTAAATATGCCTCATTCTGAGCATGAATAATTAAAGTCAATGCAAAGCCTGGATACAAATCATTTGCCTGGGAGTGATGCTACTTCATATGTCACTATTAATAATTTTTACATAAGACAAACTGCAATGTTCACCATACTTGAGGCAAGCTGCTACACTCATTATAGCAAAATGCAATATAGTTCAGCTAAAACGTTTCCATACAGTTCCTGCAGCGAGTGTTAACAACAGGAATGCGAGTGGGTGTACAACACAGTAAGACAAGGTGTGACATCAGTTGGAAAATGCCTATATTTACCTTACATTTCCTGTTTTTCTAATACAAGATTGGCCTGTTTTGTTCCTGGATTTATTATGGTGAGGTAAACCTAGAGAAATGGTGAGGTGATGACGGGCAATCACTGGGGAATTGTGAGGGACATCCGGTAACTTTCTTACATGATGTACAGTAGCAGGTGTAAATATGCTGGCTCATTTGACTGAATACTTAATTTAGGTAACTGCTTAATATGCATCAGTGAAGAGGAAATTAGATTTAAAAAGCAAAAACTTTATTTTAGAAATGTTGGACTTGATAACATAAGTTTGCAGTACATCATAATCATTGTACTTAATAATGAGTCACTTTCCTTTGCACCATTTTGCATAATCAATCAATTTTCCCTAATCGAACTGAACTTAATGCTTACTACACAGAGAAAAATAATGGTTCTTAACTTGGTCTTTAAAAGGCTGTGTGGTTCCACAAAAAATCATCACCTACTAAAGAACCACTTTATTTAGTGGATGGTTATTCATGTTCATCATATGGTTCTTTGGGATATTAAAAGGTTTTTATTTGAGTTATTGGATGGTAGGTGATGGCATAAATTTGGAAAATAACTATACCCCTCCATGGTCTGGGGATGGGTGGTTAACTGCCTACTAGCCTATATATATATTGTGCAATTGCAAATGAGACTATACAAGGGCAATTAAAAATGCAGGTGTCTAGGCAAAGGTGTGGAGAAATGGTTCTTACTTGTCTTGGTCTGAAAGGTTCTTTGTGGAAGCAGAAATGGTTCTTCTATTGCATCACTCCGAAGAACCATTTTCAGTTCGAGTTGGCACCTTTATTTTTCTGTGAGTAGGCGCGGTGTAAGATGGCTGCCACAATATGGCTG
Source organism: Centroberyx affinis (assembly GCF_046629955.1). Lineage (NCBI taxonomy): Eukaryota > Metazoa > Chordata > Actinopteri > Beryciformes > Berycidae > Centroberyx > Centroberyx affinis. Next base: position 64,095 of record NW_027281769.1, read on the forward strand.
CATATAGGAATCGTGAAATAAAATGAAAGCAAAGAAGAGCTAGGGTCATTGAGAATGTATCGCTCTACTGTAGTTTCAGTCAATACATTGTCACTGAATGGCTGTTATAGTACATCTATCTCAACTTACACAAGGTATGAATGAACATTTATTAGCATTCACAATTATGTCTATGGATATGGGCATGATAAGCAACATATGGTTTGTTATGTAGCTAGTAGTCCCCTCACTAGTGTAGAAAAATAGAACAAAACAAGAAGGCTTTGCTCTCAATCTCAACTACTTTGAATATTTCATTCATTATCTGTGTGGAAAAAACAACAACACCATGTCCCTTGCATGTTTCACCAAGTGAAAACATGCAATGTTTCACTAAGTGAAACATGCAAGCCTAATTTACATAAAATGGGTTTGTGTGATTTTGGAGAGGTCTATGTGTGTGCGGCATCGCCAATTAACCCCTTGCACCCTGATTTTCCCCTTAAATTTCCTCTTCAGCGGCTTCAAAATTAGAATTTTTTTTTCACATACATATTCTGTATCTGGTCATTCCAATGGTTCACTGAAGCTATAGAACGCCTATACTAACTGAAATATTCAAACCCCTGGTGCCATTTTTTTATGGCTACACCAATACATCAAATGGAAAAAAGATGTTTGTGCACCATTTTATACACGTGTCCTGTCATTCAGCATGACATATTTGGTATCTTTGAAAACTTTGGGATCTTCACTAGAATTTAAAGTAAAGTTCTGTGGGTTTGAACTAAGCTTGGCTTGGCTTGGAGGCGCAAACTCATTTTTGAATACCAAATTTGAATCAACACTCCCCACTCATTTTGGTGCAAGTGATGTAATGACAAGCCACAAAATTACAGAACAGGTACAGATGGGAAGAAATGTGCTTGCGCCCAATGAAATGACCACTTCGCTGGTGCAAAGATGTTACTGCCGCAGCACACAACAGCATAAAAGAATGCACTAGCCACCACAGACTTGTGCAACATCTGCGGCATTGTACTACACCCTAAACGGCCTGAGCCTTCCTAGGAAGTACAAAGTGGTCTGTTCCTTTTTGTATAGGGCATTATTGTTTGTAGTCCACTCTGTCTCAGTCTGTCATCCAACTGCACTCCTAGATACTTACTCGGATATGTACGTTTTAACCACCTTCATATCTTTCCCACTGATGGTAACTGGTGTGAGGGGTGACTTCCCCCAAGATCAAGGAGATGGTGGTGGACTTTACACCATCTCCTTGATCTTGGTCACATTGAGCTGCAGGTGGTTCGACTGGCTCCAGTCCTCTATCAGACCCCTGTATTCCTCCTCTCTACCCCCACTGCTGTATCCTGCACAATCTGATATCGCCGTGTAAGTGTTGTTCCTGGATGATGACGATAACTTGTTTGTCCATGATTCACATTACAACCACCCAGTCAGCAGCAGCTCTCCGATTGTGATGTCATTCACAGTACGACTTGCAGCACAGAGGAACCGCGGATTTCAAATTTAGCGGGTGCGTGGCTGTCCTAACGCAGAAAAGGTGAGATTTGCTTGGATTTTACAAACGATTTTTGGGTGGGGGAATTATGCATTTAACCTCTGTGGGTTCTATTTAATGGGAAAGAAATATGTGTGAAAATAGACGTTACTAGATATTTACGACTTTTGGTAGCTCTACCTCTATCTAAGGCAGCTTGCTACTGAAACGTTTTTTCTTTTGGTTCTCATATTCAATAAAACAAAATTTGTATCGGAGCCAAGCGTGTGTCTGGCGGGAATTTTTCTGAATAATTGACGTTACCGACCAGACCTGCACCTCAGCAATGTGTGCATTAACCCTTCTCATTATCAAAATTGATAGCATATTTATGTAACGTTATGTCTCTGACACACATATACACACACTTGTATACACAGCATTTTCACGTAAGTAAGGTTTATTTAGTAATGACTTTTGATAACTTCTAATAACGTTTGCATCGGACATCAGTGTAACTTCAGGGCCAGCTAGGCGTTTACACTGACATTTGCCCAGAACCATCAGTGTTAGTCCAGGCCCACCATCAAGTAACATTAACCCAGGACCGTCATTAATGTGTTAGTCCAGGCCCACCATCATGTCTTGGTTTAATGTGTTTTGTGTTTTTCAACAGGCAGACTCTGCAGACCATGTTGGATAACGTGAAGCACAACATCAATGTGAATTCAGATTTCAGTTTGCCTGGGACCATCTCAGTACTGTTGGTCTTGGAATATATAATGTAAGCAATGTAAGTTCATTAGGTCTTAATGGAAATTAACCTAGTTCACCAGAGTCACCAATGTTAGTCCTGGATCATCATTGACAAAAGTGTTAGTCCAGGACAATCCTAGGTGTGTTTAAGCCAGGATCATCATCAACCAATATTAGGCCAATGCTATTTTCAAGGATTTCTAATTGGAAATTACCCTGGTTTACCATGTGAGGAGCAGATCACAGATAAGAGTTTTGCTCACTGAAACGTTCTCAGGGCAGCAACTAGTGTGTTGGACGAGGATCATCATAAGCAATGTTAATCCACTGCTATTGTAAGAAAAAGAAGGACTTACTCAATATGGATAGCTCGGGAATATAATCATTGACAATGTTAGTACAGGACCATGATAATAATTTGTCCAGGGCAACTGTAGTTTTGTTTTTGACCAAAATCATAATCAGGGGCCACTGCAAGAATCATCATTACAAGGACTGACCCTGAGCTATCATCAAAGACAATGTAAGTTCAAGATCATCATAATAGTTTGGGCAGGCCAGTATAACGAGCTTTGTTAAAAACTGATACACAAGTATATCTTAGATATATTATTATATTATATATATATTGTAATATTTTACCAAGAAAATGACATTACATGTTGAAAACATGTCTAAATTATAGTATATGTATATATTTATGTGTATGTATAGTTATAGTTATGTGGTAGTTATGGATAGGATGGTGGCAGTGATGTATGCTTATTTGTGTGAGTCTGTTATGTCAGTTCAAAAATCAATTTGTTTAATTCACTCTCTCTACGTCTGTCTGCGTGTTTCAAACCTGATCCAGTTTTGCAATGAGATGGGACAACACTGCAGTTAATGCGTGAGGTTCAAAAGAGTGTGTTTGCAAACTGAAATCTGAATTCACATTGATGTTGTGCTTCACGTTATCCAACATGGTCTGCAGAGTCTGCCTGTGGAAAAACACAAAACACATTAAACCAAGACATGATGGTGGGCCTGGGCCAACACATTAATGACAGTCCTGGGTTAATGTTACTTGATGGTGGGCCTGGACTAACACTGATGGTCCTGGGTAAATGTCAAAGTAAACGCCTAGCTGACCCTGAAGTTACACTGATGTCCGATGCAAACGTTATTAGAAGTTATCAAACTTCATTACTTAATAAACCTTACTTACGTGAAAATGTCATGTACACGAGTGTGTGTATGTGTGTGTCAGAGACATAACATTACATAAGAAATATGCTATCAATTGTGATAATGAGAAGGGTTAATGCACACGTTGCTGAGGTGTAGGTCTGGTCGGTAACGTCAATTATTCAGAAAAATACCACCAGACACACGCTTGGCTCAGATACAAATTTTGTTTTATTGAATATGAGAACCAAAAGAAAAAACGTTTCAGCAGCAAGCTGCCTTAGATAGAGGTAGACCTACCATAAGTCATAAATATCTAGTAACGTCTATTTTCACACATATTTCTTTCCCATTAAATAGAACCCACAGAGGTTAAATGCATATAATAATTCCCCCACCCAAAAATCGTTTGTAAAATCCAAGCAAATCTCACCTTTTCTGCGTTAGGACAGCCACGCACCCGCTAAATTTGAAATCTACGGTTCCTCCGTGCTGCAAGTCACACTGTGAATGACATCATAATTGGAGAGCTGCTGCTGATTGGGTGGTTGTAATGTGAATCCTGGACAAACAAGTTATCGTCGTCATCCAGGAACAACACTTACACGGCGGATTGTGCACTGTATCCCACTGTATCCCACTATCACAGAATTGTCAGAGACAATTCTGCAGATAGCATAACTCAGAGTTGTACCTGAAGTCTGAGGTGTAAAGTGTGAACAGCAAGTGAGATAGTACCGTCCCCTGAGGAGCCCTTGTGTTGCTTACTAGACGATACGACACACAGTTCTGTAGTCTCACAAACTGTGACCGGGTGGTGAGGTAATCCATGATCCAGGCTACCACTGGGGCATTCACCTGTAGAGCCCGGAGCTTGTCCCCCAGCAGAAGAGGCTGGATGGTATTAAAAGCACTGGAGAAGTCAAAGAATGTAATTCTCGCATTGCAGCCTGCCTTCTCTAAGTGGGAGTATACCCAGTGTAGCAGGTTGATGATGCCACTATCCACCCCTGTGGGCCTGGTATGCCAACTGTAGAGGATCCAAAGATTCTCTAACTAGGGTTCTGAGATGGTCCAGATGCTCCAGGGTCTTCATGATGTGGGACGTTAAAGCTGGTCTGTTGTCATGTAGAACGCTGGGGCAGCCGTTCTTGGGCACTTTGACTTTGACTTCGGGCAAGATGTTCCACATCATCGATACCCTCTGCAGTCTCAGTGACAGGTTGAAGATGATGAAGATGATGTTGGAAGGCCTCTGTAAGCTGGTCGGCACACACCTTAAGCACCCTTGGGCTCATGCTATCTGGGCCTGCAGCTTAGGGGCCACAGAGATGTTGAATTCAGCCTAGGGGTTAGGTACTTGTTCACAATCAGCTCTTGACTGGGACAGCCAAAATGACTTAGGTCTGCAAAAAGTGTCTCACTCGGATGTAACCTTACCTTTTTGGTCTTTGGTCTGTATCTAGCTGTTACAGTGTTGCCAGATGGAAAATATAGCAATATCGTACTGTGACTTTGAAATCATCATATTTTAACAAAAACTATTGTATATACTGAAACGGGAAGGGGCCAGGATACTACATTGAATGGCAAAACTATGTCATAAGCACCATTACAAAGCTATATTCACACTACTCCGAATACATATGCATTTGCAATAGGAACCGTCCCATGGCATTGTGCTATCCAATCACAATCCACACCAGCAAATATACACGTGACCTTGACTCAACCAGTAATCACACTGAGTTCACAGTAATAATTAGCGTACATCTGGCAACCCTGAGCTGTTAGCTTCTCTCTTTGGTCTGTGCCTAGTGCCGATATTTAAAAATTGTCATTTGTCAATTGTTAAAAAGTCAGAGTCATCTTCCTGGATGGTTCAACAGAGAGGAGGCTCCTGGCATCATTGCAGAATACAACTGTGACTTTTCTCAAACTGCAGGACCCAGAGCGGCTCCAGCTAAACGCTTGATGTCAACTTGTGTTATGTGTAATGAACTTTTTTCTCAGACGATTACCATCCAAAAGCCCGGGGAAGAAAAACAGAATTACTGCTTCTGAAGCCAACACTGTGCCGTGTTCTATACAAAGAATGGACGAATGTGAAATATTTTATATAGTAGTGTCACAGTGACCAGATGGCCCCGTTTTCCAGAGACAGTCCATTGCCAGGTTACTCTCCAGGCGGCGTACATGTAGACTATTTATCACTCCCATAAATTACAGAGGGAGCTTATCATTCCCGTCAGATTTCAGTATGTCTCTGGCACAAAGTACGCAATTTGAAATTTATGAATCACATACACCTGGGCGGAGCTACAATTGACAGGATGTGGGAGTTAAACTAGGTGTTTTGCTTGGTAACAGTAGACTACTCCTGTGCTCTGTAATAATCACAAATACAGTTGATCAGGATCAGTGATTCATGAATCACTCAGGTAAAAAACTACATTACCAGACTCTAGTAATACTAATGTTGTCTGGACAGGGCCATTGGTTTGTTCTCGTTGAGCTGCTATTGCCCGTTGGGTCATCCATCTTTCTGATTGTTATTCCTCGTCTATATCAAAGTCGTCAGACAATTTCTTCTTTGAAATGCCTAGGAGTCTAAACACGGAATGAGGAAGATTCATGTGAACGTGCAAGGTTTAGAGGTTTAGGTGAGTGCAAGCATGAATGTTTTTGAAAACGTTTGTAGTGAAGATTTGCACTAAGTAATTGTGTAAATACAGGTCTTTTCCACTCACTGTGCAATTGTTTGGCTTAAGAAGACGTGGATTATGCTGCAAACTGTATTGAGTAATTCTTTCTTTTTTTGTAAATCTAAAGAACCCGTCCCCACAGACTTCAACTGTTTTGCAGAAACAACTGAAGTCAAAGACAAACTTCACCTGTGTTTCAGCTGGCATGAGGTTAATAACAGAATTTTCATTTTTGGGTGAACTAAGTCCTTTAAGCATTCACTGCATATCTCTCAATGTTAGGTTAACAAGCTAATTGAATTAAATACTTCCTTTACAAAAATATTAGTTGTGATGGTTAGTCTGGCTAACTACAAACATGTAATAAAGGTGCATGTTCCTATTCCTTTAAGGTGCAGGACATCCATGTTTGTTTATCGTTTCTCTTATGGGTTTTATTTTCTGACAAAGTCACATGAATGCAACCCTGTTAGGCAGCCGATTTGGAAGTCCCGGATGTCAGACTTGCCCACCAGCACAAGAATGCACCAGTACAGAGAGAGAAAAAAAGGAGGATAGAGAGACGCTGGTATAATGAAGTGATGAACGCGAGTGTTCGGTTGATAAATTACTAAATACATGTTTATTTCGGATATCTACTCGATATTCCTTGCCTGTTTACACTATGTAGTAGGGATAATTACACCCTGACCTTGTTATATGTTTTTATGCATGAGCCAATGTGTGCCAATACATTCAAGTAAAAAGTGAGTACTCCATACTACTTTTATTTTTTTCCTCTAAGTTCAGTGTTTTTGGTTAAGCACTTCCTTCAAGTCTATTTTGGTTGATGCACACTACTACCTCCACTCTTACTCTCAAGATGATATTGAAAAGCCATGATTACATATATTAGTTCTTAGTTCTTTTATTAGTTATTTTCTCTTTTAGAAAAGAAACAGATGCTTGCCTCAATAGGGTAAAGCATCTGTCTCTTAAGCTGAAGATTGTGGGTTCAAAACCAGGCATGTCTTTTTGCAAGGCAGACCTGCCAAGAACAATAGCCATATGTTCCAAAAGAAAATGTATCCATTGTGATTTAACTTTTTAAAGGGCCAGAATTCCCACACCGCTGTCATAAAATCTTTTTTATCCTCTCTCCTACCTATACCTGTCCAGTAGACTGGTTGTTAGGTGTCTCGTTATAGTGCTCCGCCTGTGATCATAGAACTAGTTACAATGTGTAACTATCATTCTATTTCACACAGTCTTTGCCCTCTAACGGGGCTCTATTGGCTTAGGGGGCAAAGCCTGATGACTTCACTCCCTGCCGTGACAGTGTTACAGGTCAGTCTGATATGGTCTCTGCCACTCCCATCTGTCAATAGAGTGGGGGGGCGGAAAAAACCCATGCCACACACTACATGTTGATACACAATTGATGTAGAGCTGACCGACACAGAGGCTGGTCTCCATCGTGCCACAGCACGAGAGCCTCAAGCCTACTAGATCATTGTCTTACAGGTCTCGCGTCCCAGTACTGAGCACCGAGCCTGAGAAAGACCCAGACACATCCAGCAGATACAATCTGATGAATGGACAGGGTGTCGACCACAACGCCGCTGTGCAGATCTCCTCCACACATTCCACTGAACTGTTCCGCAGCTACACTACGTGTAGAGTGCAAACGGATGGCTGTAGGATGGTCTCTACCTGCCAACACATAAACTGGTGATATTCCATCACAAAGCCAGTGGGCGAGCCTCTGATTTGACAGGGGCTTTCCAGTCACACTGTCTGCATAGCACACAAACATGCCAACGCACGCACGGGGCATAACTGATGCAACTATTCCTCCCTCTCCTCTCCATGAGGAGGGGGATAGAAAGCTGTTGAAAGTTGAAGTTGTCCAGCTGTAGGCGTCTAATATGTAGCAGTCCCAGCGCAACCACCAGGTGGGCTGCTGCCATGAGACCCAGGAGACGCATAACGGTTAAAGCCGTCACTGTTCTGCTCTGTCTCACCCGCTGAACCGCCTCCACTACAGCCGTCTGTCTGGGTTCCGACAGACGCACACACAGTTTGGCCGAGTCGAGCTGCACTCCCAGATAAACTGCTGGTTGGCATGGAACGGGTGTGCTTTTTGTTCCAAATGATGGCGAAACCTAACTTGATTAGGTGCTGCACCAATTGTTCTTTCGAACGGGCCGTGAGAATGAGATCATCCAAGTAGAAGAAGACCCGTATTCCCCCGTCAGCGTAACGGTTTGAGCGCTGTATCAAGGTGTGGGGAGCCAGAGAGTAGCCGCACGGTAGTCTGTTGTACTCGAAGGCTACTCCCTGAAAGGCAAAACGCAGGAATTTCCTGTCTCTCGGCACAACTGGGACATGAAAGTACATCTCTTTTAAATCCACTGTGGTGAATCAATCGCCTGACTCCGCCTGCGGAATGGTCTCTGAGCGATGCCCTGTCACTGTCTGCAGCCTCGTCTCCGCTCTCACATAGCTGTTCTCTGATACAACTGTAACCTGCTCTATAGCAGCACTGGCATTAGTAACAGAGAGCGGCGTTCTCTTCATAGACTGCAATAGACAGTCCCCTCCTACGTCCGCCGTTCGTTTCGTAGTAGAGACAGCAGAAAAGAGGGCGCTGTTTTCCCCCCTGCCATCTGAGAAAGACTGTCCCCCTCTACGTCCACTTGCCTCTGCGAGGAGGCAGTGATGATGTCAGCAGGACGGCCCAATGAGCGAGGGAGCGAAGTCATTTGAATTTTCACTCACTCTAGCTCCACAGGCGATGACCGGCCTCTCGGAAATCAAGCCCCTGTGAGAAATAACGGTGGGCTTCAATCTCCCTTGGGCTGGCCTCTCAGAGAAGCCTACTCGTGAACCAGGGAGCGGAGGTTACGTAGCAACCGGTCCGCCTGCTGAGAATGGGAACAGAGCCAGCAGCCATATGGGTAGTAGGAGAAGAAAAGGAGGTCTTACCTGCTGTGATGTTTGACAGGGACACACCCAACAGACCCATGTTGTGGACTGAGCCACGAAGTGGAAAACATTCTAATAAACACTTCCACTGTCTCCTATCCTCTGGCTGTGGGGGAGTAGGCGGAACGGCTCCAGCGACAACGCCTGCACACTGTCCCACACTTCATCCAGGGTGGGAGCAACGAAGACTGGTCTGGTCCCATTGCTGGCTGGTACACACCCTGGTCTAGCCATTCAGCATGGCGCATATTCTTGACGGCCCTCCCATCATCATTGAGCGGAAAAAACCTGTTTCACCAATGGATGAGGCAGGGAAGCGGAGGTGAAGGAGGTAGCTTGAGCGGAGAAGGGAGAGAGTAATTCTCATTGTCTCCTTGCAGTATCAGTGCCTCCTAATAATCATGTGTGAAAAGCCATTATAAAATCAACCATTAGGGTGCGCCACAAATAACAAAAATGTATATCTCTGAATCGGGTTGAAATAATGTATTGAAATTTTATATACATGATCTAGGGCCAAGTTTTACACAAAATCTAAAGATTGAGGCATGTTGGTGTGGTCTTTGACATTATGGCTTATAACTCACCTATTGCTATGAAACTTGGTAATCCTATTTGAACCTTTATGTGGAACAAACACACCAATTTTCATACAGATGCGATAAAATTTTGCTCAACAGCAGCACATTTGAGCAAAAAGACACAGTTTACAGCTAACCACAGTAAAGCCAATACAAAGTTTAATATTTACACATTTTAACTTGCTAAGTTAAATCCTGGTGACTACGCCAGGGGGCCTGATGGTTTAATGACCTAATATGGCTATACTGTAATCTTGATACAAAGATGGATGCTTACACGTTTCATCTCTGGATGCTGTACTGGCTTGAATCCCACAATCACCACTAGCGGCTATATTCTTATTGTTTCTTGTCATTTAGTCAGTTGAATTCTTGGAGGGCAGCTGATTTTTTTTTCAATATATGTATGTATACTGACATGTAATATACTGCTTAAATACATTTGGATGACAATGTCAGACTTGGGTGAAAAGTGTATGGTCCTGCAGCTCAGCTCAATGGGTAGATCATGGCACTAATATTGCCAAGATTATGTGCTCAATTCCCATTGGGGCCACCCATGCTAAAGGTGAATGCACACATGGTCCTGTAAAGTGCTTTGGATAAAAGTGACAACCAAATGGCATATCTTAAATGTATTGCAGAACTTTCTATTAACTGCAAAGTAGGCTGTTGTTTAGGATTTGAGCAACACTGAGCAAGTTGAGTCATGAGAAATTAAATGCTAAACAGGCAAATCCGGGGAACTTTAACAATAATTTATGACTAATTGTGGGGAATTGTTGTTGGTGACGGTTAAGTCTGGTTAGGTGTATTCATAAATCCAATCTGATATGTTAATAAAACAGCACTTCAGGTCGATGAGAAATGCACTACAGGGACGCAAGTATGGGTTCTGATGAAGCTGAAAGAAAATACAAAATATAGGCCTATTGTACAGAGAAAAATAATAAATTATATATATATATACTGTGCAAAAGTCTGAGGCACCCCATTTTTTATATACATTTTGTCTTAGATGTTTATTTACTTATTTTCTGATTTTATGTGTCAGTAGACTGCACATTATAGTGATTTTTTGAAAGCATCTTCTCTTTATGTTTTTTTTTACATGTACCTAAGACTTTTGCACAATATATATATACATATCTATATATGTATATACATTTATATATGTATATATATATAGATTTATATACATTTATATATATATATATATATATATATATATATATATATATATATATACACATTTATATATGTATATATATATATATATATATATATATATATATATATATATATACATACATATATTTACAAATAAAAAAGTAGATATAATTTGGTCCAGAATAATTTTAGGAAGATTAGATTACAACCCCTGTGTGAACTAAGGCCTTATATGCGACACAAGTCCACACACACACACACACACACACACACACACACACACACACACACAGCTTGAAGGTGACGGAAACAAATAACTCCATCTGATGCAAAGCACAGTCTCACACAAGCAAGCAAACAAACACCCTGCTTTTATTTCCAGTGCCGTCAGCCGCCCTTGATGCATACTCCATGGAACAGGAAGTGCATACTGCAGCTCTTTGATAACACTTCAGAACGAACCTTTGCCAACTCTCACATACATGTGTGGGTGTGCTCCTTTTCCCTTAGTGACAGTTGACAGCTGCTCATTTTCAGACCACTTAAATGAATATTTTACAGATTCTGTTTCCATTTATATGTTGACATCCCTGACACAGAATAATGTTGGGGGTATTTTATGTGGCAGTGGAGAACTTTGCATACTTTGCATAGTGTTTTCTGAAATATCTTAGAATCAATGGGGAAATTCGTAGCATTTCAGACAGTGTTGGCACCATAGCACATCTGTAGCAAGGCTCTCAGGCTACAAATACAGTGGGTGGTGACAGATGTGTGCAATGACCTATCCAGAAAACTCCCACTGCTACATTTTTTTCTTCAGACTGCAATGTGAAATACAAGAGTGAGCCAGGGTGTTTTGGGCATGTGCAAGCCTCAGCACTAAGTTGAAGTGATGGACAGACACAACAGAACCAAAAGTTGAAATATATAATGGATGACATTTTTCCAGTGCATGCTATAAGAGGCAACAATGAAAATAAAACGTCTACATCATCTAAGAAGATAAATTTCCTTCCATAATGTCAATACACTCTAGGATAAAAGTTCCATCTGCAGTATCAATGCTTTTCTCCCGTGTCTAATTAACTACACATACCCAAAACATCAACACCAAAATCATCTACACCAAAAACAACACCCTTTGTTTACGTCACTCAGCAAAGCCACGTCCAATTTGCATGGTGCCAGTGGAAATATGACCGTCGATGCTGTATTTCTACCCACCTCTCCCTAGGCATCTGGTGGTTGGGATTGTGGTGACAACGGATGCTGAGGCCAAAAAGCTTGCGGGCGGTGCGCTGGATCTTGAGCCGCTGGATCTCCAGGGAACTCTGAAGGAGCCTGTAGCGGGCCTGCAGGTCCCAGTCGCTTCCCCACAGGAGATGCACACTGCTGATGGGCAGGAAGTGAGTGGAGGGCAGCCTCTTCAGGAAGGACTTGAACTCATCTGGATGACAGGGAAGGGTGGAGTGAGAGAGCAGGATGCAAAATAGAAAGACAAGGAGTGGAGAGAGAATGTGGAGGTGTGACAGATAAAGGTGGTGAGTAAGGGGCAGGGGATAGAAATGTAGGGCATAAAAGAATGGAGGTAGACAGGTAAAGAAAAGGTGAAAGAGGAATACCAGTGTGGAATTGTTTGAAAGATATGAATATGTGGGAGGTATTGAGTAAGGGAGAAGGGGGGGTGGAATAGAGGTAGGTTGCAAAGATGTTGCTTTCTCCATTTGAAAATGTTCAGCTGAGCACAACCCCTCTTAAACCAGAAGAGTTCCTAAGAGATTTGGCAATTATGCTGAACAAATATTTTTGTAGTCTACTACTGCTTAGTCAAGATTTTAAGAGTAGCAACCGATTTCAGTAGTGAATGAGATTGCAGATCTTTCCCTCATCATGGATCTCATCTACACCTTTAATCAACACTGACCAGGAAAAGGAAAATACAAGTTATATACGTTTCTCTAGAGAAAGTCTAAAAAATTCCACTGTTATTTGTTTAATTCAGGTGAAATCATGTAACAATTTTAGGATTTTAGGATTTTAGATAGTGGAATTACATGTTTAGGCTAATTAAACAAATACTGTCTGTGTAACTATTTATTATTTTATAATGTTCCTGAGCATCCTCTATAGAATCCCAAGCTAAAGCAACAGAAGGCAGCAGAAATCTGGAGACTCTGTTTGCAGGTTACATGCTGTTGAATGTTGCTTTGAATTGCTTTTTTTTTTTTTGTGTTGCTTCTCTGACAAATCATACTTATGGTAAATTTGTAAATGTTATGTGTTTATTGCAACCTGATCTCACAGAAAAACATGAAATGAACATGACTTGTTAACAGTAAATTACGTGTTGGTGGAACGTAAAGTGTTAAAATTACGTATCACCCAGCACAAAATGGTTATGTGAAGGAGACACAAATATAAACAGGAAGTGTCACATTGAAGTAGCACAGTGGACAGAAAGGGTGGTGTGGTCGGGTGTATGCGTTTGCCTTGGATGCCGGTGACCGGGGTTCAATTCCCAGCGTTTACAAAGGACATTTCAAAGATAAGTCCGTAACGTAACCATTTTCATTTTTAACAAATGTTTTTCTTATTTAACCATGACCAAGCCCTTTCCCTAACCTTAAGCAAGTTGTTTTAGTTGCCTAACCATAACCTTAACCCAAACCTTAACCAAGTTGTTTTACTTGCCTGCACTTAACTGTCAGCCAACCTTTGGAGTGTAATTCAATTTGTGGCAGAGGAACGTATTTAAATTTGTGGCGGAGGAACGTGTTTCAATTCATTGTGGGGGAATGTAATCCAGTTTGTGGTGGAGAAACATTATTTTCTCATAATACATGTCCACAGCATGTAAATCGAAGTTTCAGAGTTCATGTTCATTTCATGTGTGAAATGTGTGAGATCATATTGGTTTATTGTAGTACAGAGCAATACCACACTTCTGAACTAATTTACATCTAAAGAAATGGATATAGGACTAGTATTTTTTTAGCCTAAGCCTTCATTTCAACAGTACAGCTATGGACCAAAGTAAAAAATCTGCTTTAGAATATTTTGTGGAGGACCCTACAAACTTTAGGTTTTGGTTAGAACTTGAGAGAAGACTGCCCCTTCTACAGTATATTTTCAAAAATTAGGAAACCAGGCAGGACCCAGGATTCAGTCCCATCCTCTTCAAAGATCAACGCTAACGTTTTCTGTAGTAAATAATGGGATATCCTTGGTTTGCTCTTGAGCTTGCTGCTGCAACCAGTGACAATGTTTGTCCCTATATCCCTACCACCAATAAACCTCACCCTTCTGCTCCTCAGCCCACCTTTGAGGAGCCCAGGACCCCTATTTCAAACAGTAGCTCTTCCAATTCCCATCATCAATGGGCATGAAGATTTTGCTGAAAAAAAAATGTTTTGCATGATTCCAATGGCAAATACATAAAAACTAAGGATCTTTTACCTGGTGTGCCAATTAAGAAAATATGTCAAACAACCCACAGTACCTTAAAAATGATCTATGAAGATAAATTCAGAGAAAATAACACATCATTGTAAACAATGGATCTAACGATTTAAAGCCTAAGAATGTCAACGGAAGGACGTTGGCAGTCATGCTAGAGATAGCTCAGTAGCATCTGAAGCAAAGATCACCATCTCTACTCAGGGTCCACGTTTGTATGTTCCTCTTTATATTACCATGGATGGAAACACTGATTTATGCAAAGAATGTGTACTTATCCCTAATGCCCTTCATTATATCAATGATGATGTACATCTGAAAATTGAGAGGACACTTAACTCCTTGCCAAGGCAATGAGCTTAAAATTAAAGCTGCCAAACAACTCAACGATAGTGTTGTGGAGGTCAAGAAGACCATACATCATCGTCATCTTCACGGAGAGAACAGAAAGCTTCTTCATTTCCAACTCTTATAAGAATTGATCCTCCTCTTCTAGAGATGGAGAGACCTGCAAGCCAGGACCCCTCTACAGACCTCTCCAGGGAAGATTAACATCATTTTTCATATTCGTCACAGAGTGATTAGGGCTTTTTTCCACCCCCCACTAAGAAATGCCGGAAGTCCCTCCACTCTCCTCCCAGAGATGTCAGGGCTCCCTTCCTCCTTTTCTTCAAAGAAGCCAGATTACTTCTCCTCCCCATATTCAGACTTCCCACATTCCTCCACCCAATTTCCAGAGATGTCGGGTCCCTCCTCCACCCTATTTCCAGAGATGCCAGGTCCCTCCCCCGACCTATATCCAGAGTTGTCAGATTCCTCCACCAAAATTCCAGAAAAAGTCAAGTCACTCCCTCACACCAGTTCCAGAGTTTCCAGGTCCCTCCACCCAGATCCATAGTTTCCAGGTCCCTCCACCCAAATTTCAGAGCGAACAGGGATCCCTTCCTAGTCACAGCTTCCAAAGATGCCAGGTTCCTTGTATGAGTCCTGATTCCTATCTCAAGTCAACCAGCAAACCCTATTCAGAGATTACAGCTCTGCATCCCAGACATGGAATCATCAATATTTCATCAAACCTACTGTTTCCCAACCTACCTGGCCCTATAGATACCCCTTTTACTCATCATAGTGAGACTTCTGCTGTGGTTGTAGCAGAAGAAGTGTTGCATACAAAAGATGCAAAGCTTGTCATCCATAACATCACAGAAATTAAGGAATTGCATCCACTACTCCAAAACATCCTCACATGACTAGACCATCAAGATAGTACCCCATACATTTAGAAAAACATTTAATTGAACATTTCAATAATCCAATATGACCTCTGAACTGCTGACCTAAACAAAGCTGGCAATGTTAGTCATCCCTTTGGCTCTAACAGAACTGAATTGGTGTTCAATTGTAATCCTGATCATTTAAATCAAGATTTAACTCCTAATGTCAAGTTGGGTCTTATTAATGTTGCACTGTTGAACAGTAAGTCTTTTATCTATAGTGATTTAATTTGTTTTAATTATCTCAATTACCTCATGTTGACAGAGACATAATTAAACTCCAATGAATCTTACTAGCTTGATTGTCAAAACAAATCCTCTCCCTCACTTACCTGCAGAAACTCAGTCACTGGATGTTGAGTAGTATTGCTGCTATACATGTGAATAACTTATAGTGTAGTCTTGTGGAATTTTGGGAATTATCCCTTTTTCTCTTAAAGAGACAGGCTATTAATCTCCAAAACACTGATGATAAAACATTGATAATGTTTCTCTAATTTCTAGGACATAGGATCTCTTATCTTTGATAAGAGCTAATATAAAATTATGCAATCTACATATAATTAGATAATATGATATTTTAGAGGTTTTGATTCAGCTCTCAGTTCTGGAAATCAAACAGAGTTATACAATCATTATTTAATTTTTTTTTTTTCGGTAAGCTTTTGAATAGGATCTTTTCATGCATACATACACAAGCCAGAAAAATAGCACAGAACACAACTGTGCCTTGCGCTAGTTGTATTTTGCTCTGAAGCCCTTGTCTGCCTCTAACAGCTAGGCTTTTAACTAAACGTAAGAGAAGAGATTATGCATAAGGCATTTTAGGCACCTTATATGGGTTTCCAGTTGGATTTAGAATTGATTTTAAGATTTTATGGCGCCACGTAAACTGATATTATGGGGCGTCCAACTCCCTTTACAGAAACCTAGATCTAAAAACATCTTTGGACCTTGACAGTTTCAGACGACGGAAAAAAGTAATCACCTTACAAGTGTGATTAGAAAACTGTACCTTTTTTGTGACAACTGAAAATCCATTTTAATAAACCAGCAGAATAAATTACAATGTATTCTCATTATTAATTTATTTTTCTCTTTTTTCTTTTCTTCTTTCCTTTTCCTTTGTAAATTTGATTTTAAGAAGTGCAATACAATTCTTCTTCTTCTTTATTATTACTATTATTCTTATTATCATTATTATTATAATTTTCATCATTATTATTATTAATATAGAAAACTCCATATTACATCTGACGTCTTATGCTTATTATTACTTTTCATTACTATTACAATTACTTTTCAACTATGCATTTCTTTACCCTCTTTTTTAGATGTTTCATTTTAAAGGATCTCTTCATAAATGTATTGCAGTCAGTGACCTTCAGTGACTCACACTAAATCTTTCTTTCTTCTGTGATACATAAATATATTTATATGTTGCTGGCAGGTTTTATTTGGACACTTTTATAGCATATCAATAATATATAAGCATGGTGCCAGGTAGCTATTGGGCACTTTCCTTCAGGAATAGTTCTGCTTTTTTACTTCTATATTCTGACTTAATCAGCAGGCGATGGCTTCCCCACTGTGTATTTGTGTGTGTGTGTGTGTGTGTGTGTGTGTGTGTGTGTGTGTGTGTGTGTATGTGTGTGTGTGTGTGTGACTATCTGTCTTGGCAGACTAGATGCTATATGGGTCATCAAATGGAGCTAAGTGTATATAGAGTCTTGCTTGAAGATCTCTTCAGATGTAGGATTAGGCCTAAACATTGCTTTGCAGACACACACGCACATGCACACACACACAAACAAATGCACATAAGCTACAAACAACTTTCGAGAGACATGTATGAACTTGTGGCTGAATCCATCCCATCCATCAGGAATGGGTAGCTTAATTTTTGGGGTTCATGCAGTGGTGAGTTCTGATGGCACAACATTTAAACCACTGCCATGCTCTGGCAGAGAGGTAGAGAACCGTTACGATTAACAGCTCTGCCTTTATCTTTTCTAAAACAGAGGGTGTTCAAATGGGCCCTTGAATTATGGAATAAACTACTTTATTGCAGATTGGCCTCTGAGAAGTGAACATGCAAAGCTTTATGCAGGTTGTATTCTGCCGAAGGTTATTCTTGTATAATGACGACACCCCACATAAAAGCCAGGCTAACAATTTGAATTAAAGCTTGGTTATACCATTGTGTGGTTTACTGTTGTACAATTTGAAAATGGAGCTGAGAATAGCCTGTCTTAAGGGTTCTCAAAGCCTGAAATTCATATGCAAGGTATGATAAGAAGAACCGTGTTCACCTTCCTATTTGTTGTACTATTTTGTGTGTCTCTATATTGGAGCTGTACTGATTTACATTAGATTCCATAAATGCCTTTCTCTCTTTGTGTGGGAGAGAACATCACTTCAAACGACATGCCAACATTTTGCAACTGAAAGTTTCCTTAATCACTGACAAACATACATTCCTTGTAAAATACCACTTGAGGCTTTATCCAAATCACAAAGTGGAGGAATGGATCATAGCGATTCAGAAAAGGTAATCTTCTATGATGTATAAGTTTGTCAGTGAGCAAGGAAACACTAAGCTGTCAAATTTTGACATGCAGTTTGATATGATGATCTTCCACATACATGGACAGAAAGACAAAATGGGACATATTGGGGCTAGATTTAGCTAAACTGTCGGAGCTAGGCCCATGTGATCTAAAATCATATGTACTACATCGCTATTGAGGTGTCAGACTATATCAGGGATTTGTGAATAGAATTTCCTCTCGAGGACAATAAACTACCTATCCTATATAGCGAAATTAACCAAAATATACACAGTTTAATTTAAATACAATTACGCATTGACAGAAAATCTACTATTTACATCATTGCCCTAGCAAATAATAGATGGAGGAATTTCTGTCTTACCAGAGTTCTCAAAGTCCTTGTAAGAGGTGGCCCAGGACTCAGACATCCCCAACAAGGTGTTCTCCATGATCTGGACATCAGTGATGGGACAGTTGCATTGGGGATACTCCTCTGCGCACTGACAGATGCACTGGTTGTTACGGCACACATACTCTCCCTCACCATTGCACATAATGTAGCTCAGAGCTGAGTGGACAAACTTCTCCTGCAAATACTCTGGAAAAATGACCTGAAGACCTGGAATAGAGATAAAGACAAGGTTTTAGTAAAACATTAAGTACTTTTTTGAAAAAAGCTCTATTGAATTGGATATACAGTGCCATGAAACAGTAATCAACCCTTGTTTGAATTTCTGCATTTTGGAAGTCAATAAAAAGAAATTGGAAACAAAAAACCTCCTGAAATGCGCAGCTTCAATACTTTTCCATATAGTGAAACACACCAAACAATAAACACTCTATAAACTACAACAACCCATAAAAGACCTGATACAATATGATACAATATAATACAATGCAACTTTATTAATCCCCGAAGGACAATTTGATTTTGGGCATTAAAACACAACATAGCACAGACACAGTTACAGACACAGATATAGATAGAGGAAGTGCAATGTTGGGCCATGGGCCAAGTGCAGTTGGCCCATGATGTCTTGAGCCTTCCTGCTGTTCATAGAAAGAGGCTTCTGAGGGGCACTCCAGTTATTTTTGAGCAGGTGTTTACTATGGTTTGGAGGTGGTTTCTGTATTTGACAGTGAGCGATAGGAACCAGCAGATGAAGGAGAAACACAGAATACTTTCAATGAAGGAACTGTAGAAGGTTTGGAGGATGTTTTTTTGGGACGCTGAATGATTTCAGTTTCCTGAGGAAGTCTTGATGTTGGTGTGACTTTTTGATTATGGATTCTGTGTTTGGTTCAAACTTCAGGGTGTTATCAAAGATGGTAACAAGATAGTTGTACTGGTCAACAACGTCCACCTCCTCACCAGCTCAGACTGTGAAAGCAGTGAGAGGATGGTGTCATCGGCGAATTTGACAAGGTGGCGGTTGGGATGGGTGCTCTGACAGTCATTGGTGTGGTGAATGAACAGGAGGGGGGACAGCACACACCCTTGTGGTGAGTCTGTGCAGGTGTACAGTGTGTCTGATAGAGTGCCATTGGCAAAGACTCTCTGGGGTCTGTCAGATAAAATCAAATCTGAAAAATGTGCAGAAAAGTCAAACATGGGGTGAATAATAGGAATAATTTTTCATGGAACTGTGCTTGAATGTATAATATTTGTGTTTAAAATAAGGATTGGAATAGAAAATTGAGAAGCATTATGTGGGAGTCAGTGTTGCTGTCAATGCATGTCACACAACAGTAAGACATGATGAGTGGCATACTTACAAGTTTGAATGGGAATTTAGAATAAGGTATTTCCCTACAGATATAATAACACAGATGGGACTAAAAGTTCCCACGATGAGAAAAAGTGGTGTTGTATGGCTGGCTGCCTTTCCTAGACTGTAATGACAGATCTTTGATGTGTATTATAAGCAGTTTTTTTTTTTTTTTTTTTTTTTTTTAAATGGGGGTGTTTAAAAGTTTACCTGTGTTTGACTTTGAGTTGTTTTTCTGTGGAGGGCCACTCATGATGTGACAGAATATAACAGTGATTGATGCCTGCTGTCTTGTGGTGTCTTGGTTTATTTAACACAACATTTGTTCCCCTCTGTGTGTAACTGTGTGTGCATGTGTGTGCGTGTGTGTTTCCATTTGTGTTTGCTTGTGGTGTGTGTACCCAACTTTGCAGCATTCCTAGTAACAAGTAATTGCCTCTAATATACTAACGGAAGCGCTTGCATTGGTAATCTTGAGGTGTATTCAGACCTGTTAGCTGCAGGTACCTCTTCACTCTTACCACTGACAAGGTATTTATACTTTTTTAGACTCCTAGCCCAACCATATCTCACCCATGGGATCTCATAGAATTGAAGCTCTGACAGCTAACTGTAAAGCCTTTCTCTTCAGTCCAGGCCAGTAAAATAAATCCCTACACTACAAGCCATTGGATTGGAAAAGAACTAAATAGATTTTTCCTTCTTGTATGAAACAGCATCTTGGCATGGCAATATTTTCTTAATAGCTTTCACTTGAGCACAAACAGTGCCTCAGCAGAAAGTATGCAACCAGAAACCAGAACATAACATGTTGTTATTGAAGAAATGAATGATTGCATTATTTATTTTTTTCCACTCAGGTATTTTTTCCACCCAAAGGTGAAAATAGGCATCCATTTCTGCAAAATCAACATAATGTGGTTGAAATGGAAGGGGAAGTAATCGTACAATTTTGCACAGTGCACATGGCTTATTTTCAGGGTAGTGTCATTATTCCAAATGGCATCTCCTGTTATGCACAATGTGGGAATCAATCTGATTACACTCCTCATTAAAACCACAACAAATGCTAAACTGAAAACAAATGGGGGTAATTTAAAAGCAAATGAAGGTCTTAAGATTTGTTGTGATATTGCCCTAATACATGAATTGTAATTTCAAAGGACAACTTATCAAAGCTCAATGTCCTGTTGACCACAATAGAAGAGAAGTAATGCAAACTGCCTTTGTGTACTGTATGCATTAAAGGAACAGTTCACCCAAAAATGAAAATTCTGTCATCATCTACTCACCCTCATGCCAAATGAAACACAGGTGAAATTTGTTAGTCCATATAACACACAGGGAGGTTGCCAGCACAACTTGGTAGCAGCCTTCTCCAAAACAACTGAAGTCAATGGGGACCTGTTCTTTAGAGTTCCAAAACAAAAACAGCCAAACAATCACACTGTGAATAGAAAAACCTATACACCATTATTTGTTGCAAATCAGTCACCTGTAGTTAAGATTTGCACTAAATTATGGTGTAAATATAGGTCTTTTTGGAACTCTGAAGAACTGGTCCCCACTGACTTCAGTTGTTCTAGAGAAGGCTGCTATGGAGTTGTGCTGGCAACCTCCCTGTGTGTTATATGGGCAAACCTGACCTGTGTTTCAACTGGCATCAGGATGAGTAGATGATGACAGAATTTTCATTTTTGGGTGAACTATTCTTTTAACGTTTTCTCAATTCTATAAAAGATAAATTAAGACTAATAGTTAAGATCATAACATGTAGATAATCATGAAGTCAGTTCCATATTAAAGCTACTACCAGTAGAATTTGAAACTTGATGACTTTGGCGACCCCTTGAGTCCCTTAGTGTCAGCTGTCGCAAAGAGACTAGCACCCACTCCTTGCAGACAGCAGAGAGAAGTCATGACGTGATATTGGCATAATGTGAACTGAATAATGCAACTGGAATAAACTTGTGTAAGGAGGCAAGTTATTTTTTCCACAGCACAAGATGTGTACATCAGGAGCCAAATTCAGGTCAGCCAGTCTATCCGTCAGTGAAACAGCGGTCTCTCACCTCATACTGAGGGATGCTCGCTCACTCAGTGTTAGGTGTAGCTTTGCAACTGCAGTAGCTAATCTATGTGTAACAAAAAATAAATAAATTGCTGGTGAATATTTTACAACTACATTGAGCTAGCAAAGCTGTTTTTTGCACAATAGCTGTGTGCCCAATGCTAACAAAATGGTGCTCTCTCACTGCGTATTAAGTGATGCTCACTCATCCAGTGTTTGTATCACAATATGTGCTTGTAACTGTGGTGGCTATCTGGTGAATATTTTAGTAGAATATTTTAGTTTAGTAGATTGAGCTATCAAAGCAGTTTTGCCTAACAGATGCAGAATTTATTAAGTTTGGGTAATGTTAAATTATTTTGGCTAAGATGCTGCTATGATACTGAAAGACAGCTGACGCAATGGAGTGTGGCAATAGTAGAGTGGATCTATTCTTCTTGACAATACATTGGTGAATGATGTGGTTATCCTGATTATTCCAGGACTGTAGTAACTTATACAGCAATAGTTGATGCTGCACACCTACTGTAGCTAGGTGCCGTGAACTGTACAGCCTCTGTGCTTGTCTATTTTTGCCTAACGACTAGAGTGAGGCCCACTATATTTTGCGTCAAATCGTACCCAGGGAGACATACAATAAACATACAGAAAACACATAGAAAAAAAATATTTTTTCCCCACGATGGTCTAATTTTTCTACAGCCATTATACTATGCTATCAAAATTCATTTGAGAAATATAGCAGCAAGCAGCAATTGTAGGGTTCCAAGCACACCTTGAAAAAGAGAAAAAAATATTCACAGAATACATTTTGACACCAGCAGGTGAACCCGATGTACAGGTCACATAAAAAAGGCTTTTCCCATCAGAAACACACTGACATTACAACACAGTAGGGCCCGGATCTACTAACATGTCACAGTTCCAGGGGCAGCGCAGAAGCAATTGCAAGTGCAATTGGTCCCACCAAGGTATTTACTAAAGTGGGGCACACAAACGAGCAGAGGCGCAGATAATTAATTAGAATTGCGACTACACAAATATAAGGGCCAAACAATGTGCGCAATACCCCGCTGCAATTAATGATGGAAAAGAAGATAAATTTCTCTCCAGTGATGCTGGAAGTGTTGGTGCCGGAGACCTCAAAGAGCTCTCTGCTGCAAAGAAGAGATGTTTTACCAGCGTGTAAAAAGCCAAGCTGGGACGACATACCAAATAAAGTGAATGCAGTTGGGTACTAGAAGCACAATTTATCAGGAGTAAAAAAGTGCTAGTGTGATATGAGGAGGTGAACCAAAACGCTTGCCACAAATAAAGCCTGTGCAAGCTACCAGTGGTGTTCCCTCTGAAGAAGAGCCTTAACTGCCTTGGAGGAGCAAATGCAGGAGACCCAGACTGAGACGCAGGTGACAGGTGTGGGAGGGATGGATACCTTGGAAGGTACAGTTAAATATAGCTGGAGAAGCCGCACTCACCTCTCCATTGCATGACAATTATTACGCACAACATTTTAGCTGCATTGTTTTCATCAGGGCAATGTTGCTAACACTTCAGTTCATAATAAGTGCTAATAAGCTTCACAAATATCATCTTATAATATTGACAGTATTATTCATTAGTTTAATGAAGACTAATCAATCTGTGTACATTTGACATTGTCAAATCAACGGTCCAATTTCAGCTTGACATTTTGATGTACTGTGCGCTCAGTCTTTGAGATATCATTAACATTTTTTACATTTTTACTGATAAAGGTATGAGGATTTCAGAAATTATATTGTTTTTTTTGTTTTGTTTTTTCCCAGTCTAGGAGGGCAACACTATAGGATAACAATTTTTACTATAAACAGAGGGGTGCGACTTTAGAATTGGTGGTTGGTACCAGCATATGATAGATTTGTCTCACTTCAGCTGAATTCTGAAATGGTGTAAGTCGGTATGGAATGAGTGAGATATTTGTGGCTCCAACTATCGGTCAATTTTCATGTAATAATACAAACATTCACTTCTTCTACGGAAGAGACTGTATGTACCAAGTTTCTTGAAGTTTGGACACAGTCATGAGTTATGACCATTTTTCTGCTTGGCCACGTACTTTGTCAAGTTCGTTAGTTAATTGTGGTAGTGTAGTGAACACATTTTGCAGGTAAAATTTTAAAATTAAAAAAGTAGGAGCAGAAATGGCAGAAAATCCTATATGGCGGAAATTGACTACACTATGGAAAAAAAAAAATTAGTTTCTAAGTAAAATGGTTCAGAATTTATTGGCCAAAACGTGAAATTGCTTCACCATCTGGCCGACCACTGTAATTTTTTTGCCTGAGATTTCAAAGCTATCTGCCAACATTGGTTGCTGTGGGTCTTACAGTTTCTGAGCTCCAGATACTTTTAGGGGAAAAAAAGAAGAACAAGAAGAGGAATCAATTAGAATAGGGGTTCAAGCACACAGTGCTGGTAACCCTATCCTAATTGTTATGATTATTCTTCCCTGTTCATAATTGTACTGTCAGTATGCAAATACTTTGACTTTCCTACTGCTTAGTAAATAACCTTCTCTTGTATTCCTCTTTTCAGAGATCAGTCTGTTCTCTTCTCCTCTACACCTCATAAGAACCACTGCCTATCAGCGATGTAGAGAACAGAGGGAGGGAGGGATGGAGTAGAGGGGATGGATGGATCATATCTGACCACAAAAGAGTTAGGTTGCACAGGGCTTTTTCTCCATCAGGCCTGTCTGCGGCCCCTGGAGCCAATATTCATTTAGCTTGATGTATTCCTGAGCTTGAAAGTTTAATGTGATTTGTGGGAGAATCCAGATGGCGAGTTCACGGATCGACGCTGCTCACTGACAGTGCTGGTGCCAGCGGCCGGGTGCACAATAACACAGAGTGCCTCAGCCCTCCCTCTTTCCCGCTCCTCTCTAACCCCACCCCACCACCACCACCAACACACACACACACACACACAAATTTTATTTTCTGATATCAAAGTGAGGCTGCAGGAGGACCCATTCGGGACACTGACAAACAGCTCAGCACTATCAGTCTCTGTATCTCTTGATTTCACTCTCCTTTTCTTCTTGATCTCTCACTGTTTCTGTCCTTTTCTCTTTGTCTGCCTCTCTCTTCTACAGGCTCTCTCTCCCCCCCCTCTCTCTCTCTGTCTCTCTCTCTCTCCTCTCTTTCCCTGGCTCCATTCTCTCTATACATCTCTCTTCTTCTGTCTCACTTCATTACCCTCACTCCTACTCCGACACTCTTGCTGCCACACTCATGCTCATGCCCCCTGACTTATCCCCCTCATCCTTTCGCTCTCATTCCCTCCCTCAATCACTCTCTTTATTCCTGTTTCTCCGCCTCTTCTACTCTACTCAACTCTCTCCCACAGAACCTTTACTCAAGTATTTGAAATTTGATGTCTTGCCCTTCCACTCTGTAGAAATAACGTTATGCAATAAAATGAAGTCCATCAACATTTGTTAGTACAGTGGGGAACAATGAGAAGAGGATGAGTAAGAGAACTGGGGCCCTCAGGCAAAAGAATGAAATGAGAAATCTAATTTGAGTAAAAACCATTTATCTTTATGACTTTCCCTGCTCTTTGCCAGCTTAGAGCATTGCCATGTTAAAACACTGAGAATGATTGGACCATATGTTTTATATGTCTCTGAAACATAGGTATTTTTCTAGCAAAACACATTAGATGTTGGAGTAGCTAGCAGGACACCAGGGAGTTAAACTTACTATCCTTAAAGAGCTGCTAATGAAATGGAAGGTGAATATTGGAATTCCTATACAGCCATTTGATAACCTCCAACTTCATGCTCTGTCAGTGCACATAACTCCTTGCACCCCTATGCCTGGCTTGCTCTAAATAAATAGCACCTCAAAATGGCAGTTAATCTTATTGCATACATCAGAGGCTGATATATTTCCTTCACGTCCATTGGATACAGGCCCTCACACACTTCCATGAATGCTAAAAATGGAGGCCCTGCATCTGTGACTTTGCCGTTTCACTCTGTCTCATTTTAGAGTGCTCTATTTTTACGTCATGATAGATGGGGAGTGTAGACCGCAGCTGAGGTTTGTAACTGCCTTGGCAAGCACTTGCCTGCTCATTGCAATGCCACGCTCCACCTCATAAGTTAGAGTTTCATTAAAGATTAATTGACCATTGTGTGGCCGCAAATTCGCAAAATAATCATTACTTAATCCACTGGTGCAATAAAGTGCATTACTTCAATAGGGGCATTAAATTACCATTGGAGGTTACTGCTGCAGCCAGGATACAACATGAAAGACCTCTAAACTGGAGGTCTGCCTGTTTTTCCTCACTGCAGGCCCAGTCTGCCCTCTCTATCCCTAGATACTTACCAGAGGGGCCACAGTGTTAAGACTTAGTGTGTTGGCTCATTTCACACGGGGCTCCTCTTTCACAATATACTACAAAATAAAGGTGCAGCTAATGTAGCCATTCTTCCACTTTTCATCTCTTTGCATATAGCTCTTTAGGTCTCTGATGGTGTGTGCGCAAGCCAAAGGGCCTGACAGAGGATAACATGTTCCGCTGGAGCATCCTTAGCTCTTCAAATGTGTTTGCATTTTTTACAGTTTTGAATGAGGTGTACTTAGCATTTAAATGGATAAAGTATTGCTATGTCTGTTCTGAGTAGATTATCCCAAGTGTTGCCAGCATGCTACAAGCTTTTTTGGGTTGTCAGGCAGGACTGCTGAAGCTACATTATTGTATTTGATCTACAGCCTTATTTAAGTAGTAATGTATGGACTTAAGTGTTTGGGACATTGACTTAATATTTTCCTCTCAACTATCCAGAATGAATTCATCATTTTATCTTTTAAGTACAATACAAAGGATTGTTTCTTTCCTTAAACCTTGAGCACTCTGTAGTTCATTGGATTTTTATGAACGCATGAATGTGCTTGGGCATGCATATATTTCCAACAGCAAAACAATAGAGAAGAGGTAAATCCCATTTTCTAGAACATATCTAAACACTGCCTGCATACATGTGATACACCCCACTGTACCTGGGTAGAACAGGAAGACTTTGATGATGGGGTTTTGTAGCTGGAAGAAACCCACTTATTCATACTGCACATACAAAAACAGCAAGAACTGTTGATGCAGTAATCACTGTAAAAGCATGAATTACATATATTAATTGTCCTGGCATTCAGGGCCTGCTGCTGCTGCCTCCAGAAAAAGGGTATGGCTGAAATTGCATGTTGAAGCAATTGGTGGATTGAGGCAGGCAGGCAGCAAGATGAGCTGTCCATGGGCTGAGTTATTGCCAATTGTGCTGAACACCGGACACAGACACACAGGGTGAGTCAGAGTAACAGAGTAGTACTCCAATGTAGTGATTACTTTTTTCTCCTCTTTCCAGTGCTGGCACAAGATCACAGCAGGGACAATGCAACTATTGACTGATTACCCCTAAAGGTTTGGCGATATTCAGTAATTGCTATCATGGTGCATGTACTATTAGCAGTATAAATTAAGTGCCCTTATGCAATGTGTGCTGTGAGCAACTATGAGCAAGATACCTCCATACAAACAGTGAATATCAACTCTGTTAGAATATGGATTCAGAGTGTAATTGGAGATGTGTT
This sequence comes from Centroberyx affinis, assembly GCF_046629955.1. Lineage (NCBI taxonomy): Eukaryota > Metazoa > Chordata > Actinopteri > Beryciformes > Berycidae > Centroberyx > Centroberyx affinis. The sequence continues at coordinate 91,685 of NW_027281769.1, forward strand.
TGCTGTTGGCTGCTTGTGCACTTCAGTTGCAGTGCTCAAGCTGTTCGGTCATGTGCTGCCATGTGTCGTTGCACAGCAGTAGCAGTGGGGCCTTGGCTGGTGAGATATTCTGCTGGTATCACACATTCACACATGCGTACGCGCACACACACACACACACACAATTTCGAGGCTCTTGAAGAAATCACATGTTTTACAAGAGCCCCGGAGAGGGGTGGAGAGAAGTGTGAGAAGCTCTGACATTTCCATTTCAGCTATAAAAGATACAACTGCCCTGAAAGTGTCAAGATTTCAGTACACACATTTCAGGTGAGAAAGCCAGATTTATATCATCACAAAAATTACATCAAACCTTCCTGTCAATTATTTCTGTATTCGATAGTATTGGCAGATATTAGCTATACACTTTGCTAAAAACCAACAGTCTACTGTGAGTTCAAACAGTAATGGATAACCCTTTAAATTACAGGCCATTAATTATGTGTTAATGACTGGAAATAACTAAGTAATATCCAAGTAAAATAGATGTAATAACCAGTTATAGCCACACACTTTTGAAAAATTAGAAAGGTGCTAGAAATGAATGATAAAGTAGTTGAAAAACACTCCATTGATTTATCTTCCACAGAGAGGAGCGACATTCACTACATAAAGTGACTACACCTGTACAGAATCAATCTGTGTTTTTCCATTAAGTTTTCATATGCTTATAATGTCGGATACATACAATAATACTTTATATATTTTAGAAAAGATATACCAATACTGATTATGTACAATATTCACAAATGGCCCCAGGCTTCCGAAGCACCCATGTTTATATTCATTTTTCCTCGGAATCGGTTGTTTGTTTCTGCATGTTAACCAAGCCTACTTTGTTTTAATTTTTTGGTGCTTCGTAGGTCTGGTCATCTCCTTGCCGAAGGGAACAGTTTGATCACTGGGATGTTCTGGCATTTTGATTCAATTTGTGGGCAGGGTCTTGGATGATGGCATAATCTGTCACTGTCTCAAATCCAAAGGAAGCAACGGCGGATGAAAATGTAAACATTGATTGATTGAAACAGTTCTCAAGAAACTGAATGCAGCTATACCTGCATAAGAGCCCGAGCAATATATGCTTTTAAAAGCATTTGTTCGGGGACAAGTGGCATTTGATGTCCTGCCAATGGGCTTCGGTAAAAGCCTAATTTGTCAACTAGACCCTTTAGTAGGCTACATAAAGAGATGGGTAGCAATAGGCCTATTGTTATGACGACCAAGGACCAAGTAAAGGAGGCGGCTGCACTGCAGCTCAGGGTCAGTCGTGAGGATGATATTTTGAATGGACATTATTCTCTCATGGTCGGCATGGTTACTGAGCGATAAGTGGAGGCAGATGCTAAATTCTGAGACATAGGCTACAGGAACAGACTGTGTGTTATCGCAGTGGATGAGCACGTAAATGGTGAATACATATTTTCTAGTTTTGCAGTGATATCAATGGCACAATTAAAAATAAGTTCTCCACAGAACCAACAGAAATTACTGTTTTGATTTGCGGTAGCCATCATGTTTTGAAATGTGAGCCAAGTGGCACTTTGCAATAACGTTATCACATTCCTTGCTTTGATTGGTCAGGAATTACATCGGGGCAATCCAATCACCATGCATGCACTCGCCTCTGTATTGACATCAGAGAAAGCCCCTAGATGGATGATTCCACCAGACCTACGAAGTGCCAGAAAATTCAAATGAACGAAAACAAATGAGGGAAACCAAGAAATGACAAATGTAAACACAGGTGCTCTGGAGGGCAGGGGACAGGCTAATCTAGAATGCTGAATGATTTACATACCCAACCTTTTAAGAGGCGCTGAAAGCACCAAGGATGACAAAGTGTATTAACATTTTACTTGAATTGTTGGTTATAAGACATTATAAGTCAGCAAACACGCATCAGAAAATGTCATAATACACTATAATGCAGTTCAATTCAGATGTCCTTATGACATTCTTATGAAATGTTATAAAAAATAACAATACAGTGGTAAATACATTACTTATAACATCCTCATAACCTGATTATACCCGATTCTGAGCTGTCAAACTGAAAGGCCCCTTACATGTAAAAAAAAAAGATGGGGAAGAAAATAAAGAAACCCAATTGATGAAACGGAGTCTGCCAGAGAGAGAGAAAGACGGCTGAGTGGAAAGCCATGGCTACTGGCAGGAATGGCAGTCTGGAGCTGGCAAGAGTAGGTGGGGGGAAAAAAAGGAGATTCATGGTCATGCTAGCCCAAGTGGAAACTCACTCTTGATTGACCACTTCCAATTGAAAGCTGACCTCCAGGTCAACACAGAGAGATTTCATCAGGTCCTGAGGTCTCAGCATGCTAGAGAGAGGTAAAAAAAATGTGTGCAGCCATCCATCTTGAAACTGATCCAGGGTTACCGGCTATCTAGATGCAAGGAAGTATGCTTTTATAAGGGGAACAGTAGCCAGGGTCAGATGCATGGGTGATACCTATAGACAGTTCAATACCACACTATATATTAACAATCAGTGAGATACACCCCATGCTTTCTAAATCACGTTAACCTTGAAGAATTTTATCTCATGATATTGTGTATGTAGTGGTCTTGGTTTCTGTTATAGCAGAGGTTATAGAGAAAGAGAAAGATAGAAGGAAATAGGACGGACTATGAATGTGTCTGTTTGTGTACAGAGAGTGAGCCAGAGCGTGAGAGAGAGCAAGGGAGAGAGAAAGATGAAAAATGTCTCTGTGTGTTTATTGTGCTCATCCAACATTTACTCTCCTTGGTTTGCGTCAAAGATTTCCCTTAAGTAAATTATTTTCTGGTAACCAAGGACATTGTGTTTACTGATATACTTCAGTCTCCAAATCAATTTCTCAACAAGTCTGTCATCAAAAACAACTTAATTGATTTGTATGTTTGTTTGTTTTCCCTGTAATGTTTACGGCATTTTCACTTGAAAAGAGGGACAGGCATCGAGCGACAGAGCAATGAGTTTCTAATTCATCACTCTCCGCACGACTTGCCTACAGGGCCAGTTTAATTTATTTTCACTTCACCACTTTGAAAACTGTTGGCTCAGGCTATTCTAACATATTCATAAATCTTCCAAGATAGGCTCATGGAGAGCTTCAGGAAAGCGGAGAGAGAGAGAGAGAGAGAGAGAGGGAGAGAGAGAGCGAGAGAAGAGAAAAGCATGTGGTGGGGGTTGAAGCAAATTAGTTTGCTTTTGTTTTGGTGCTAATTTATGACAGCCATATTGCAGGTGATTGGGTCCATGCAAGGTAATGCCTTGTGGAGGTTGCAGGGCCCTTATCTTCCCTCGGCCTTGTTTATATATATAACTAATTTTCTTTTTTCAACCCCCACCATATTTCTCCAGTTGTGTTACATCTCAGTGTTCTCCAGTCCAGTTGTATTAGATATCAGATTACAGGGAGGATTGGAATATATGCAGCCTGTGCTGTTTTGCTGTTTTATACACATGCCACTCAAACAAATAAGTTAATCAATGATTAGTAATAATAGATGGAAGGAAACAAGTCTACATCAGAAGAATCTAAAAAGCTTTCACATGATTAAACAATGACAGACCTGTGCCTGGTTGCATGAAAAAAACAGAAAAAAGTGTTTAACTTAAGTTTGTCCCTTTAGGCAAATCCGTTGCTGAGGCCAGGGATTTATTTTGGCGTGTTGCACAAAACTTTATATATTTTATTTTATTTATATAAATACTTTTATATACCCCTCTTGCCTAAGCATTTAGACTAAGCATTTAACAATAGTTTAGTATTTACTATTTATTTAATTATACTTTGCAAAGTTAAGTGAATTTAATCTAATTTAGCCTGGCTACATCATTGGCCATTATTTTCAGAAATGGACAATAATGAAAGCAACACTAGGAAAAGGATGCCAAACTGGACTAAAGATGATACTGCAATTCCTCTAGAAGAATATGGAAAAAGAAAAAACATTCTTCAAAGCCGATATAATCCATCCGTCACACATACACATAAGTAGAAGATGTGGCAAGGGGTAATGGAGAGAGTAAATGCAATAAATCTTGCTGTTAAATGGACCATGGATGAAGTGATGAAAAAATATTAAAACATTGCCATGACAGCAAGAAAGGAGATTAACAAGCACAAGAGGGAATTGGAAAAAAACGGTGAGAAGAACAAGCTAGCTAACATTATTGGAAACATTGTATCAAAAACCGTGAATGCTGACCATGGTGTAACCAAATACTCATTGATTTTACAGGAGTGGGACTACCACCACAAGACCTGTCAGAGTCAGCCAAATTGGTGCAGGACATTTTAGGGAAAGATTCTCCTACCCAGGAGGCATTCCTAAAAGAGTCTCTAGAAGCAGCTAATGGAATGAGCATACCTAGAACTGACATTAAATCTTAACCATCAACGACCAAACTACAGCTTTCAGCAAGTCACTTGTGTTGTCAAGCGGAGTGTGTGTTTGTCTGTGTGTGTGTGTGTGGATGGATGGTCGAAGCTGAAACGTAACTACACTGATTTTCCCAAGATGCACGGACGTCTACCTTTTTTTATTCTAACTTTTCTCTAAAGCTAATTAATTTGGACTCTGTCCCATCTTTAAGCCTACTGAAATTGGGAGGATGATTCTGAAGAAGCCCCTTGCAGCCTCAGCACTGACTGGAGGTAGAAGAGACATTGATTTCAACCCATAGGCTAAGGCTAAATCATGTAGGCTACTACTGCAGGCATCAGAATTGAACAAGAATCAGACTAGTCATAGCCTACTGATTTATCTATCACTTTTAATTATTCTATTCCATTTTCATGGATAAGAGTCTTGTAGGAGACCAAAGCCTACAACCCAAAGGCCTTCAAGTGACCTGGCCAAGCTTCAAAGGGAGGCTCTACTGCTACAGAAGAAGAAAGCAGAGCATGAGATTCAAAATTAGAAATAGAGAAGGAGAACCTCAACTTACAATGTATTCTTGTGCAGCACAAAATTAATAGTTTGGCCAGTGAAGAATTAATAACCTTAATGCCCATAGATGAAGAATGAACTGAACAATATCAAAGCAAGACATGTAGGCCTAGGCCCTTAGCTATGGAGGCTCTAGTTTGTCAACCTAGTTATTATAGACTACTTTAGTGAGTAATTAATACATACATTTAAATAACATTTTATGAAGTGATAAATGTAATTCCCATTTAAATAATAAAAATAATAAAACTGTTAATACAAAATTAATTAAATGATTAAGATTCATTAAGAGCTAGCATTAGCTTTTAGCCGGGGGTTAGTAAATGGAATAACAAAAACTAAAATTGAAATGCTTTTTTAAAAATGTACTTACAAATCAATCTATAAATTCAGTTATTTATTCATTGCATAAAGACAGTATAATGAAATGGAATTATTAAT